>NC_091793.1:103822500-103827500 GCF_041296235.1 Equus asinus
ATTTTCTTCTTTTCGTCTTTTTTTGGAGGTGAGCTTTAACTGTGTTGCTTTAACACACATTTAAAAGAGGAATTCTTTGACTCTGCTGACCATGCTCCCCCAACTCCCACCACTGCCAAAATGACAATAGCTAGAAACAAGTGACCTCTCCACATAGTTGAATATATCAGAGAATCAAATGCGGTGATGCGCATTCCTGAGCATAGTATCCTGTGTTTACCTTTGAATATAGAATGGCTTTTGTGATTGGAAATTGGAGAATATCTCTAGTTCACATGACATTTCTCAGATATTTGTGGAAATTAAGTATCTCCTTATCATACAACTTATACTTTTACCAGTACTTCATAATGAAGGAGGGCACGATGATGGTTGAAGATGGGGGTGGGAAGGGGGAATTTGAAAGTATATTTCTTTTAAGCAGTTGTAAAAAGTTTGTTTTTCTTCTTAATACTCTTTTTAAAAGTTTGCTTCCTTCTAGAAACTGAAAATAATGATATACTAACTCGTGGGTACTATGGTGGGAATAATTGCAAGTAAAGTTGCACTACCCCACATAATATACCCAGTAAATGGAGACTGTTATCACTAAATCCAACAACTATAAAAATTTGACTAAGAATAGGTCTGATAGGTCAAACTGAAGTCCAAAAACTTCTGGCACCCAATATTGTATATTATGTCACTCTTACCTTTTAAAGGGCACTACTGTGGTTTCTGAACAATGCCTCACAGCCGTCTCTATGTTTGGTCACTGTGGCACGTATATATTAGGTCACTTGGGACTTTAGGCAGTATAGTGAAGAACACGGCCTTTTGAGCCAATAGAACTGAGTTAAAATTCTCACTCCACCATTTACTGTCTGTTCATTTTGGATAAACTCCTCAATTCGCTAAGCTTCAGTTTTCTCATCTACAAAATGAACATCTGCCTCACAGGGCTGTCGAAAGATACAGCCAGACAAATAAAGCTCTTACCACTGTGCCAAGTCTGTAGTGAATGTCTGAAAATAGTAGTTGTTCCCATTACTATCATATAGTATATTCACCTTTTTATATACATATCTGTGATGATGTAGAACTCACATTTTGCCTCATTATCTTTCCTTAATAAGAATACTGTGAGTTGTGTAAGTCATAAGTTTTTAAAAATAATGTGAACTCAAATTCATTCCATATGTATATGTGTGCTTATCGTAGAGACATTCTTAAATATCTACTAATGTATCTTGGTATAATCCGTATTTTCAAACGTGAAGTTCATTTCATTACGTTCAAATAATTTTTTTATCTTGGCATTAGAAGACATTGTAAGGGAAACAGTATTACCTACTTATTTTTCTTTTCACTAGTTTGTTAATTTTCATTTGACGTTTTTCCTAAAAATAATTAGCCTTTCTTTCATTGACATCAGATATCTATAAACAATAGTAACCTTAAAAATTTGGATCCCCAACTGAAGATATTTGTTTATTGGAGTTGCCACTCCAAAAACCTGTCACCAATATATATCAACTCCTTCATATTCTATAGAGAGAATAGCTTAGAAGATTCTCCATCACAACGGCACTTACCAAAGCATTTGAAAATGTGCTTCATTATACTTACCACCCCTCTCTTACCTCCCCAATAGTGTTCACTGTCAATATAAGCGGTTTTATTTGCGTTGTTATTCTGGAGATATTAAGCATATTTTAATGAGTTTGATTTTAGAGGTAATAAAAATATCAGACCAATTTTATGATAAATAAAAATAAAACACCATTTACTCCATAATAAAACGCATTTAGTTCATTTCTTTTCTTTCTGATGTTCCTCACTTTCTGCCTCCCCTACTTCCTTCAATCTTCTTTAAAGTTCAAAACCTTAAAGAGGGGCTGGCCCCGTGGCCGAGTGGTGAAGTTCGCGCGCTCCGCTGCAGGCGGCCCAGTGTTTCGTTGGTTCGAATCCTGGGCGCGGACATGGCACTGCTCATCAAGCCATGCTGAGGCAGCGTCCCACATGCCATAACTAAAAGGACCCACAACGAAGAATATACAACTACGTACCAGGGGGCTTTGGGGAGAAAAAGGAAAAAAATAAAATCTTTAAAAAAAACCCAAAACCTTAAAGAAAACCTGGAAGAATAACTGAAATATAAAGCAGCAGGGATGTGATGAATCCACCTCCCAGCACTGGTATTGATGACACACATATTGGGGCAATTGGGGTTTTAGACAGTATAGAGTTTACTCATCCAATATAATTAAGAGTATTCCTACCTAATTGTGTGAATTCTGTCCCTTAGGAAGCCCTTGTCTGATCATCTGGCCCTATTTATCAGAAAAAGAATTGTGTTTTCTAAAAATAAAAGAAATGGTACAGATATGGATCCTCCAACTTTACAAACCACGTAGAGAACAGGTAATTGAAACTCTTCAGCTTTGGTCAGGAAAGAAACTAGCGCAGGTGGTAATGTAAATGTCACTGTCAGGAAGAGGTTAGATAATCTTTTAATTTCAATGGTTGGAAAGACAATTTTCTCATTTGGGCCATTGACTTGAGTGTCACACAAAATTAAAACTTAAATGTGATAGTAAGATACTGGTTTACTGATAATCCAGGCTCAATTTTTTAAGACTTTATATTTTTCAGAGCAGTTTAAGGTTTACAGCAAAATTGAGAGAAAGTACAGTTTCCATATATCCAGGCTCAATTTTAAGTCAGTCTTTTAACTAGGATACACCAGAGCTTTCATATTTATAGTAAAAATAGATTAGCTTGTAAGAGTTGGTAGAAATGATTTTCTACAGCTCATGATAACTGCCCAATTAATGATGTGCCTTTATTACTTACTTTTTACAGAACTGTGTAGATGAAACACATTAAATTGAACTGAGTGAATATTTGGTTACCTAATATGACTTGCATTTAGAGGAAGTCTTAAATCTTTCTCTTGACATTATTAGAATAATTTGGCTAAGCATCAGGTGATATGATGATATAACCAGGTACTTTAATATAATGGGAATGTAAATATTATCATTATGGTACTTCACTAGGTATGTTATATTTTCATAATTTTTTTACTTGCAAATTTTCACTAAAAGCGAATTGAAATTGAAGGAAGGGTGAGGGTAAAAAGCGTGATCTAAACTATGTATGCATCATCTTTTTATCCTTTCAGTGACTTTTAGTCATTTTTATGATACTTACCAACAGTTATTAAAGATCTTTGCTTCAAATTGAGTTGCACCAGCATTCTGCAGCAAAGTTGATTGGAATCTAAACCTTTCTGCTTAAGTAATTGTTTAGGGCTAATAATGATTTAAAAGTAATTAAAATGATGTTTACAGTACTGCTTCCTTTTTCTTTTAATTTCCAGGTGGTAGCTAAATCACTTTTAGCTCTAGAGAAGGACCAAGATGACTCAGCCCCAGATGTTTTCTTGACTTTCCCATAGAACTGGAGATTTGTTGGGACAAAAACTTTTCTACCCCTAGACCAACAGTCCTCAAACCAGCATTTTTAGCCTCCTCTGAAACATGGTAGAAATGTAAATAGAGTAAATAGAGTACCCTCTACTGAATCAGAATCTCTGAGGGTGGGGCCCAAGAAACTGTTTTAACAAGCTTCTCTAGGTAATTTTTATGCACGTTAAAGTTTGAGAACCGCTGTCCTAGGCAAAGGAGATATAAAGGAGACAGATAAAAAGTAGATTAATGGGATCTAGATGGGGCTGGAACAATGAAGAGAATGTAGTTACCTTCCACTATCCTCAGTCAGTGGCAAAAAGCCATTTGCTCCATAGTCTGTAGTGTTCTTAGAGAGTTCTCTAGCATCATAGTGTAAAAGGAGACAGAAAGTGTTATGGGTGGGGTCAGGAATGGTAACAAGTACATATGGAAAGAGACAAAAAATGTCTTGTAAATGTGTTACTTCGTGGATAATTTCCAAATATTACAATTTAATAGCATTAACTTGAAAACATAGAAAATGATCAATTAAAAACTGTATTGTAAAATCCTATCAATATGGTAAGACAAAAATTAGGAGATTTTATGCTACTTGTTTTTGAGAGTATTTGATAAAATAGCAAGCATTTTGATTAATACATGTACCACTTCTCCATATTTCCAAATGCTATGGAATATTTAGTTTTCTTTGTGCAGAAGCTAATAACAATCATCGTGTAACATGAGGAAGCACTTATTCTGCACGTATTAAACAAGGCAAAGCAGACAATGAGAATACAGAGAGCAGAAACAGACACTGCGCTACCTTCTAACCCTCCCACAGCAGGCTTAGCAAATTGTAAATCACTGCTACTTAATCCAAAATTACTCCTTTGCTACTTTCTAATTTCAGAAACATTCATAATCCCAAATCAAGATTTCTTGTGCTCTTACACTTTGTATAGCTTCATCTCACTAATTTTGTGATTCAGATCTTCACAGTTAACATCTAACAATTCTCTTAGAAGTAAAGATTACGTTTGTGGTCTTTTGTAGTTATTTTTTAAAGAACTATTGAATTTGTCCTATTTCTGATTTAAAGTACACAGTGCCTGTGCACCACTTTTCAGATGCAATGTAAACTAAATTCCTACTTGTCAGATTCCATGTCTCTAAAATGTGGTAGACTGAGATGGAATCAGAGAATCTGCTTATATAAACAATAAGTTTAGGTTTTGATTTTTATTTTAAAGCATAACATCTCAAAGGAGTAAATTCCATAGAACTTTGGGAGAGCAAAAACACCAGTGGAGATAGCAAATGGAAAAAAGGTTAAACCGTGTTTCCTTTCCTTGTAAATATTTGAAAGCAGTTAATTTTATATGTTCGGAATAGTTGCCCTATATCCACAATAAAAACATGTCAGTATTTTATGTGAATTCCTTAGAGTTAAATATACAGGCTGTGTTCCCGGCCTGAGGGGCCAGGAATTCCAAACACTAAGGATGCTAGTCATTTTACCTTCAGCTTGGGGTTTAAGAGAAGGAAATGCTGAAGTCCCCCGAA
>NC_091793.1:103832500-104012500 GCF_041296235.1 Equus asinus
TAAGGTCATTATGAACTACCTCCTGAATTTCTATTGATCCTTCTACTGAAGTAGTTTACTTCACTTCCTTTTTGTCCCTGTTGGAAATGTTATTGCAGTTGTGAGAAGCGAATTAGGGGCTGTTAAGTGGACTGGCTCAAATCCCCTGGCCAGACGGCAAGGGATTTGGACTGGCTCATTACCTTACCTTCATTAGTAGCCTTCTCCAAATTCTTAGCAGTCAAAATGAGGCCAAGAGTATGAAGCCCGATTACTCGGTTGTACTCTCACTGATTGTACACATTCACTTCTCAGGATGTGGTGCCCCACCCCCACCCCAAGCTCCAGAAGGGATGGTCAGAAAAGAGCTCATTATTAAGCTAGTCCATAGAAGAGCTCATAATGCTGCCATGCAGAATCAAAGAATCACAGGAGAGCACTATCTACTCAAAGGTCCGCCTTATCTCCCCCAACAGATCTTCATTTCTTCAGCATGCCCAATTTCCTAAGAGATCAAATCCTAGAATTTGTGAGCCTAAACGAAATTCACACACAACTTCAGCTTCTGCCTAAATACATGGATTTTTGACCACTCATATCTCAAAGTAATTTTTAAGTCATTTAAAGCTAAAAGCCAATCTGTATGACTTTCTTTTCAGTTTTATATGTGAGTGTAAAACACAATAGCGCAGTCATATATTTGGCATTAACTCTTACCAGCCACAAAAAATGTGGGTCAATATTGGATTTTCCAAAGTTGTCTAAATAAGACTGGGTTTATCAAAACTTGCCAGTTGCTTTCAAGTGAACACAGCATGTTGGCGGAAATAAAATGTAATGTCTACAAGACAGAAAATAGGTCAGCACTGTGCAAAAGTAAACTTGTCAGTGAGATCGATACGAACCTACAAGTTAATGGGGGTATTAGAATTTCTTTACAATAAGGGATGTGCAGGGTAGAGTCAAAACACGATTGTAGCATTTATTCACTTGCGAAAAGCAAAGGACATACTTAAATATTATTTTTTGTATCCTTAATGAAAGGCACTGCTTTTTAATTTGGAATATTTATATGTAAGCACAGTTTTAATTGATAGAATATCATAGTAAATTAAATTCTGCTTCATTTGCTCAGTTTTTAGCAACATAAAAAGTAAGAAAAAAGGGGGGTAATGATCCAACATCATAAAATTTCAGAAATATCATGAAGTCCTTCATTAGCTTTCTCTATGTTATATTTCAGAGAATTTGACATTGTGGATGAAATCGGTAAAAATTTTTGAAGGAAAAAAACAATAACAGAAAGACCTTTCTTGGGGCTTCTCATTGCATTTATTTAAAATTTTTAAAAACGTACATCACTTTTTGAATACATAAAATGCCAGTGCTCTGCAACAGTTTTGTTACTGCATCTTTCAACTAAAAAAAGGAAGGAAAAAAAAAGGAAGAATACATTCAAAAAGGCCAGGCTGTTCTGCTTACGCACGGGCAGCGGCTTTGGAAAGCTCCAGCCTACACTGTGTCTGTTCAGAGGCATTGCCGATCATCAATCAGCTATCAATGAAAAGTTGCACAGAAAGCATTAAAGGATACAAAGAACAACTTGGTGGGGAGCAGGAAAGGAATGGGAAATTAAGAAAAATGCCATATATGCTCTTAGGGTGGGAGTGGACTCAGGTGGAAGTAAGCATGAAGACTGATGTTGTCAGAAACTAGATTTATGGGAAAAGACGGAAGAAACCAAAGTATCATGTTTGGCACACTATATTTTGTGTGTGTGTGTGTGCGCGCGCATATGCACGTCCACTTCCAAGTTTCTGCTTTACTTTCTGAGAGAAATGTAACAAAACTGAGGTAGAAATGAATGCGGGAGCACTACAGTCCAGAAGATTGCAAAATGAGAAGCAAAATTGCACTGACAAGAGAGGAGTCAGAAAGAAGGAGAGGGGATATAGACGTTCTTTGTGGATATATATAAGTTGGTTGGTTGTTTTTTGTATTTATTTGCTTGTTTGCTTGTTTTGGTTGCTATCTTCTGCATTCTATCAAACAGCACGGCAAGCCTATAAGCTAGATTAGTGAATAGAATGACACCATTCCCAGCAGTTTTAAGAGAGAACTTGCAAACCACCACCACCACCACTCCCACCTGCACCGTAACAGGCAGTCCTAGATTGTAGGTGCTGTGACTTTCAGGGTCCCAGACAGGTCTTGTGGCTGACTGTTCTAGACGCTAACTCAAACGGAATAAGTAGCTTTCCATTAACCAGTGTACCTTTTAAAAACATTTTCACTTCATTATCAAGGAGCAATGTACGAAGAACTCTTGCAGTTACTGACATAAAGAATTACTCTGCTCTGGTTAATTCCCCATCATTAGTAAAAGAACCTTTCCTTTTTTTTAAATCCTTCCATTTCTACTTTAAATTGTAAATATTCAGTTGTATCACATGTCAGTATTTTTCTGGATACATTCAAAGTAATTTTCCTTGCTATTTTCCAATTGTTGAGGTAAACATACATTTTCATATAAAGTAACATTGAAGCCTGTCCCATTACTCTCAGCAGTACATAGTGCTTTCAACACATTCCTTTGAGGTACTGTACAAATCACAATCGCTTTCCTGAGTTTTTGCAGACAAGAACATTAAAAGAAATGAACTGCAGAAATTAAGGTCCAGATTACCGTTACCCTGTTTTACCTGTTCTTAGTTTAATACTGCAGAACAGACAGGATTGAGGAATACTGTTGCTCTTAAAATGGCAAAAATCTGGTTTTCTGTCGTAACACAACCGTTCATCTCTTTAGTCCAATAATGTTTGAAGTTAAAGCTCTTTATATTAGCACATGCCACCAATGTAATTGTGAGGCAAACAAAAAAATAAAGCACCACTCCAGGCACTTGACAGCAACTAAATCTCGAGAACAGCAGAATGGAATCAACACACGAGGTTCATGTCCTTCTGAAATCAACACACTTGCACCTTGCTCCTTGGTGAGTGTTGTCTAGCTTGAACCGTACTGAGCATCAACAGATGCTTTCTGTCATCTGGGGCTTTCAAATCAGAAGCTCTCATTTGATGCATTTTTCCTCCAAATTTACCCGGACTCTAAAGATGCAACTTAATCGTCATCTTCCCCAGTACCCTTTGTGATTTAAACACTACTGGAAAGGGCTCTCTACCCTATGTAGCAGGTTTTATGTGTGTGTGCCAACATTCATCACTTTTTTTTTTTTAAAGAAGTTATCACTGACTGCAACCAAACATTTTGTTCCATTCAACATACATATCAAGCTCTTTTTGAGATATGCTAGGCTGAATCTTGCAGAAAGCATTTTCAAAGTCTTGATATGTAACGGGTCTCAACTGGCTGGGCATAATGGCTGAAAGGTCTGTGGCTGGCATGGCATGGAGGGGGCCCACTGCCGCTTCCTGACACAAATGAGCCACGTCTACTCCAGAAAAGCCTTCTGTGCGCTGGACGAGCAGTGCAAACTCCTTGTCATTGAGACAGTAATTGTGCTGTGAGAGCAGTTGTACTATTATCTGGTGCCTCGCTGTGCTGTCAGGAAGTGGAATTAAAAGTCGTTTCATGAAGTACCTCCGAAGAGATTCATCTATTTCTTCTGGTTTACTGGTGGCACAAATTACTACAATTTGGTCCTCAGCCGAAGTTAGTACAGTGTCCAGCTGCATCAGAAATTCGGTTCTCATCCGACTGACTGGACTGTGTTCCTCACTCACTTGAGAGGAGAGAAGCATGTCAATGTCACTGACAAAAATCACCGAGGGCTGGCGACACCTGGCCACAAGAAAAGAGGCATGGATAATCTTCTCTGCTTCTCCTAACCACTTGGCGACTAGCCCAGAACCGGCGATTTTGAAAAATGTGGCCCCTAGCTGACTCGCTATGCATCTGCCCAATAATGTTTTGCCTGTTCCCCGAGGTCCAAATAAAAGGATGCTCCGAGGTAAGGCCGTTAGTCCACTGAATGCATCTGACCTCAACACTGGCCATAAAACCTCCTCTTTAATGACAGCCTTTACCAGGTCGAGACCAGCAATGTCATTCCAGTCCACTGGCGGTCCTTGGGTGATAATCTCATTGGTTACCAGGTCGATGAGGTGCGTGTCAGTGTTCTTCAGTTGCTCGTCCACAGAGTGGTTGGATGAGGTAGCTGCACGGAGTCCAGGGCCTTGCATTGGGTGAGAGAGGAGCTGCCTGTGCTCATCCCCATGCTCACTCATTACTGGCGATGTGTACTTCCCAAAGGATTCACTGGATCTTGATCCCAATGAATTTTTAGCAGTACTGTAGGAAGGAGGGGTCAGAGCCCTACTGGACTGGCTGCTAAATTTCCTTTGCTGTTCAGAGGACATTAGCTGCTTCGTTGGCTTAAATGCTAAGGATGATGTTTCAGCACTTCTGTCAAAGCCATTCCCCCGATTTGAGTTTGAAATGCTGTTGTCGGGCATTCTGTACATAGGACTCTGTGTAGATCTCTGTTGGCCATAGCTGTAATTTCCATAACTGGAGTCCATATCTCCTTGCCCTGCCATATAGAAAGCTTTCCTTTTGAGAGAACTTGCTGAACTGTTGGTCAGAGCCGAGGGTGCAATAGGTGTCAAACCATGACCCTGGTAGGTGTAGCCAGGAACAGTGGTGGGGGGCAAGGGGGTAGGAGCAGGAATTCCTGAAGGCAGGTATGCTGAAGGAGGAGGGGGTGCCCCCCCAGGGCTGTACCCAGATCCCACAGCAGTCTGAGGAGGATAGCTAGCAGAGGGATAGCTGTAACTGGAGAGGTTAGAAGTCCCATTGTAGCCTGGGACCAGGGCTGGTGGCGGAGGAGGTGGTGGTGGCGGCTGGAGGAGCCCAGAGCTATGCAAAGGGGATGGATGAGGTGAAGGAAGTGCAGGTGCTGGCTGACTACTGTAAGTAGAATGCAGATATGAGCCGTTGTATCCTGGGGCATATTCCTGAGACGGGAGCCCTGCATGAAGACTAGGTACAGTGTGGCTTCCACAGGTACTACTTGAATAACTAGGTTCTGTCAGGTTGCTGGCCACCCCAGGAGAGCTCCCTATACTTGCAGAGACATCTGCTGGAGGGAGGGCTGAACTGACTCCAGCTTTGCTGGCAGTGATAACATCCGGAACACAGTTCATAGGATAAACAGCTTCTGAATTCAAGGAAGGCTGCCAGGGTTCGCTTTCATTTTTCCGACCGTTCACTAGTCCTGATGGTGCATCTGAGTAGTTGCTGAGTACAGGTCGGTCCACAGGGCCTTCCAAAATGCCAGAATACTTCTCTGCATATTTTTTTAGTAGGTTGGATGCAGTCAGCGCAGATATGTCATCGTTCGCCCAGGCGTACTGATAAGTGCGCTGCAAATGACCTCTGTAGGCTTCCACTTTGTGGGCAGGAGACCGCGTGGTTGAGGTGATGTCAAAGTGCTGTTCTGGCCACTGGGCATGCTCTGGCGTCCACTGCATCTTCAAGCCTACAGATTTGGGGGGAAAAAAAGTTAATTTACTTAGATACTCATCAGAACTGTTACAAGCTTTTACCCCCAACTTCTTTTGTTACCTATTATTTTTCATTAATAAATCAACATTATAAAGGATTTCCACAATTTATAATGCCTAATATGATCTGTACAATATGTCCACTTTAAAATGGACTGAATTTCAGCCCTGTATAAAAAGTAAACTGAATTTAAACGCAAACTCTATAGAGGACCTAAAATTTTTCTCATTTTTAAGTAATAAGCAAATCTATTTCTGTTAAGCCTATCAAGTTACTTGCTACCCACACACGGAAACACGCATATATATATGTACACACACATTCCTGTCAAATTAGAATTCAATCACAGTTCTTACAGTAGACTATGCACACATTTTAAATACCTAGCACATGATAGCATTAACATGTGCACTATCTAGCTATTCTGTCTCTTCCCTTCACAGTTTCTGTTTTATATTTTAACCAATATAAAAATGAGACACAGCTGACAGATCACATCTAGGATACCTCTCTTATTTGGTACTGAACACCTAGTTAGCACAGTATAATGCTCCCTGCGCAGAACAATATGACACAGACATAGCAGGTCATTCCATAATCCAACTCTCATCTAAAGTGGTCCACGACAGTTTCAAATCTGCTTCGTGGAGTGCAGCAAAGCAATCTCGCAGGCAGCGCTCCATCGCTTTCATCGCACAAAGCCTACAACTCGGTATGAATTACAACTGGTTCCTCTCTGCCTCTCACTTCTGTTGTTGAGTCTCTGAAAAAAAAAAAAAAAACAAGCATCACTTGTCTGTCGGTCTTCTAGCTAGCGTTCTCCCTCCTCTTATAATCCTTCCCTCTGCCTTACAGCCTCCAAGGTACTAAGAGGGGAGACTGCACACACACATGGAGAGAGAGAAAGAGAGAGAATGAGAGGAAGGAAGGAAGGAAGGAAACAGAGGTGAGAGGGAAGATAAGAACAGAGAGAGAATCTGGATTCTAACTCTTTCAGTGTGTGGCACAAACTCGGGAGAGTACAACCAGATATCGAGACGCTACGGGTAATTCTATCATCTGCTTTTACTAATTGATTACTAATTGAAGCAAGGTGACTATGTGCAAACTATAAAACAAGAAGAGTTACTCATTTAACAGAAAAGACTGAGCAGTTAGAATCAGAGAATCATTTGAATTTTACAGCTTAAGGACACCTTAGAAATTACCTTATCTCACAGATTCGGGAAGCAGTCCCCAAAGGGATTTATAACGTACCCTGGAGGACTCATGTATAGTTAGTTACAGAGGAGCACTGGAAACCTGTTCTATTTCCTGGTGCTGGCTCATCCCATTCTAATCTCTGCTTGGTTCGCACACTTCCTACTCTGGTACAGCTATATTAAGCAGGACTCCTTAATCTCCTTTGTATTACCCAAAGTGAATTTTGCAAACTGTCTTGTGCCCTCTGGCAGAGATTCCTTGATAAGAAAGAGGCCTGGTCTAAATGAAGCATCTGTGGCATCAGCTCCCTTCTGAATTACTGCAGTCTATTTTGACAGCTCCTACCCCCTTCTGCTCTCCTCCTCCACCCCCTTTAGCTCTTCATTGCCTGACTCTGGCTTCTGACATGGCCAGCTTTGACTTACTGAGCTAAACTGAACATAGCACAGAGTTTGGTAACAGAATGGCATGTTGATTCCCTTCTGACTCCCTCTTCCTTGTTTGCAAAACCACTGCACCAGACACTGGAAGTTAATTAGCAGGATGATGCTGTGCTAATTGTGTTAATTTACAAGGTTTTAGTCAAAGAGAATCATGCCAGGGCTGGCACTGCTGTCATGCTTCCGACTTAATGATTAAGAAATACTGAAAACAAGGTGGGAAGGATTGCAGTAATTACACAATAAATGAATAAAGCAACAGGATTCATTTGCAAATATATTTTACTGCAGTTGTACTCATTTGCATTTGGATTTTTTAAAAGGATCCATGTAGATATTCATTTGCAAATCACCATCTCAGTTAAATTAAGTCTGAATGCTTCACAGTATAACATAATCAGGCATACATATATATATTTAGTAAAAATACTAACCTTACTTCTCTTGTATATGCAACAATTCTTCACTTTCCTTTCCCTCACTCTTCCCAAATCTTCATATTTTTCCCTTTTAAAACTCTATTTTTTAAAATAATCTGATCAATTGGAAAATAAAATATATTGTAAAATCCTGATGAAGTGCAGCTTGCATCATTTCACTCAGAGAAACTCCAGGGCTGAGTTCTAGGAAGAACTAGAGTGATATTCTTAATTGTTTCTGCTTTCTCAATCATCACTTTTTAAGGGGGAGGAAAACACACCACAAAATGGGTGAAATGACCGAAACCACACTTAAAGGGGAAAAGATGCAATTTTAATGAAGCAGTATTTCAGGAATCATACTTTCATTAAATTCAACTGGAAATTATTAAGAGCAAATCACCAGGAACCAATCGCAAGTAATCAGTATCTAAATTCTTCTGGTGTCATGGGATTTATTTCAAGCCTTATAAAAAGGGGAGAATATTAATGTTACTGCAATGTAGAACTGTCTAAAAGACCTACAAATTCATCAGTCCTGTAAATCATTTCCAGGGAATTTCTATTAGGATTTTTTTCTTTAAAAGATTATCAAAAATACAGAGTTGAGGAAATAAGAACACCCATATGCTATAAGTAGGAATTTGATTAGATTGATACAGAAGAAACATGTGAATAAATGTCTTGAAACAGGGTCTCAGGAAATAATTTAGGCGTCACAGGCAATGGAATTTACCACAAATACAACACAACACACACACACACACTCGTTAAAGGGCATGGCTTCCTTTCAGTTAGCTGAGCTAAGCCATTATTGGCATTAGTTAACAAACATAAATAATAAATACGATTTAAAAAAAATGCCCACTAAAAAAACCCAAAACTGCTTTAGATTTAGATAATTATTTAAAAAACAAAAAAAGGGCAACCTTCCACCTGTATTGGCTTAAAATTTTTCTTATAAATTAATCATTTGTAAAAAATATGCAAAAAATGATTTTAGTAAGTTATAATCATTGTAAAAGACAGGAATATAAAGTTTAAATAAAATAAGTTGGCCATTTTCACTGGGTATTTCTGCATAGTTTAGCTCTAACAAAGCTATGTAAATTTCAAAAGATTTCTAGTTCATCTGAAATTATTAAAATTATTTATTTGGAACAATTACTGGATACACCATTGCCTTTTGATTCTCATGCTATTTTTGGATGGGCTTACCAAGATAATTGAAAGTTTATTTACTGATGCATACTAAATAACAATAATCTTAGCAGGGCTGCAAAAGGGAAGATTGAGCTTTGATTAAATAACATTAAGGGAACAGAATTATTCACATCCCCTCAAAAACAAGTATTTATCCAGTGCTTTAAAATCATTATTTGCTAGTGTAAGTTAATAGTTAACCATAAGCTCGTTCTTAATTTTAGTAGGAGCTGAAGAAGCCAGTGATCAGGAGATTGTCCTGGCCTTGGGAGCGCTAAGAGCTTTTTCATCAGTTTCTTGAATTTTAAAAATAATTGGAAGTAGAACCAAAGTTGTTTGTGGTGGTGTTATTATTGTTTTGTTTATTGGTGGTGATATTTCTGATGTGAAGCGGAAGAAAAACGTAGAGCCAAATGTTCTTTGAATAAAAAATCCTGTTCCATTTGACTGAATTGCTGTAAGAAGCAGCATATGTGTGTCACTCAACTCAGAACCCAAATAAGAAGGTGGGTTTTAAAAACAGCTTTTATATGGTTTCTCTTTGGAATACGAAGAGAAAAACCTCAGAAACAATACTATTTTAACGGTATTAGAAACATAACCCCACTGCTGTTTAGAAATATTTTAAATAAGTTCAATAAAAATTCAGAAAACAGTGGAAAGTAAGAAAAATAGTTTTTAAAGATAACTGAAGAATTGTTCCAAAATGCCAATTTTTATTTTTGAAAGCATCAGAAAATTCTTAATATGGCTGGCAAATTTCACAATGCAATGTGGTTGTTTTTAAAATACGTAATTTAATACAAAATTGCTTTTAAGACAATTTAACCTAAGTGTCACACAAGAATGACAGATATCACAGTAAAAACCCTGAGCATTGTGCTGTTTTATTGTTATGGGCTGAATTTATGTATATGCAAATAAACAAGTCTATAGTTCCCATAAAACTGGACAGTTTGGATAACATTTTCCATTCTCATCATTACTGACCATTTTATAACTTAGGTTTAGTTACTAAACAGTTGCTGCCTTATTGCTTTACTTCCTCCATTTTGCTCTTTAACTATTTTGAAACAAAACAACTGTGGCATCCTTCAAAGTTCTGGCACAGCTTCCAAATGATAAAGAAACTGTTCTATAGAAAAGTGAAGGATAGGAAAACAACTTTCAGAATGGGAGGAAATTGGAAATAAAAGACTAAGCCTTCTAGAGTCTATTTTCACCCACATTCCTGGAAATATTAATCTAAGGCACTCACTACCCCACCCCCACCGGCACCCCAACACACGTGTGCGATTCAGCAGTTCATCAGGTCTAAAAAAACTGCTCTCTCCGAGGTTCCCATAGGGTAATTCTGGCTGCTAGGGACTCTGCCTTCATTTGTAGGTTTTTTCAGACTTCCTCAGGGCAGAGACCTGAGGCAAACACCTGCAGGCACGGCGGGCTTGCTTGCTGTGGGATAGCCGCACGGCACTCACACAAGCCTGCGCACATCACTACACCTCTTACACTCTTTTGGGCTGTTGTACCTCTAAACTTTTCATTCTTATTTTTTAAAAACTCTGATACCATATTTACCAAAGTTCTTTCTAGAAAACAGTCACTACTGGGGTAAATACAACAGAGTAATTATATTAGTTTACAGCCCGCTCAGCCTAATAATGCCGCAGATTCATCATGTCCTAGGTAGGAAATGGCAGAACCAACACATAGAGCAGTCAAAATTTCAAGTAGAGGGTAGCAGATCCATTGGCTAAAAATATAGGTTTCTGCGGTGAGGAACCTTCGGAGGGAGGGCCTGCAAACATCCTGGGACTACAAACTGGCCCTCTGCAATATCTGCTTATCCATATTCTTCAAGGGGAGTGAGGACCAAATGAAATGTTGGCGCGGGCTAGGCAGCAGTCTCCTGTTGTGTACCCACCCTCATCAGCCAAGAGGCCAACAGTACCTAGCAGTACCTGGTACTACTTGGACTAATTCACTTCATCTGAAACCTTCCTCAGTGCACTTCCTGATAATTCCTAGCCTATGTGTGATGTCATATCTAAATGTAACGGCAGGGGCAAAGCGAGAGGAAGCAGCACATAAATTACATGTTCTCTTTATTTAATTTGCTTCCATCTTTAGAACACCCAAAGTAGAAATCCTTTATAAGCTGAATATGATGTAGGGACTGTTCATTTTATTTAGTCAACAAATTGAGGGCCCACTATGTGTAAAGTCTGGTGGTTCAGTTCTAAGAAGTTAAGCCAAGGGAATCTGTTTACCAGGTGATGAAATGTTTCCAGCTCTGTCTTCTCTATTGTTTCACATTCTAAATTCTCTAAAATTAGACTCTTTGATTTTAGAGATGAAGGGAACTTTACAGTGACTCAGTCCCCAATCCAGGTAGCCTCGGTTAGAGTTTAGGACTTCACTTACCATGGTGTCCAATGGGTTGAATATTTCATCAAACACAGTGTCTTATTGAGAGGCATTGCTAGATTGTTGGGATAGAAAGGGACTGGGGGAAAGAATAAAGAAGGTTCTAGAATTCTGTTTGAAGAGTAAATATGCCAGGCTTGAGAATCAGAGCAAGTGGTTTGGCTCATGCCTTCACTTATTTGTTCTAATATTGGTGAAGTCACTTAACCACATCATACTCACTTTTCTCAGCTATAAAATGTGTACAAAAAGGGTATCATTTACTGGATTGTTATTAAAATTACCTAATGTAACGGTAAATGTGAAAATATTTTCCAAGTATGAACTGCTACCGAAATATTTATTATTCTTTTATTTTGAAAAAGCCAGAGATGCATTAAACACAAAACAAAACTGACTAGACAGAAAAAAAGTAAAGTCACTCCTAGAATTTATAAATCATTTTTCCTTCAACCTCAGGACAGCTACTGAAAAGGAAATTTTCCAGAGGGAATGCTGGTTATAAGAAAGGTATAGAAATTCTTTCATACTCAGCAAAACATGGAGCATGATCTCCTTAATCAAAAAGGTTTCAAAAATTCAAAATGTTTTCATAGTATTTTATATATGTTAATGTTATTTGTGACCTAATACTGTAGAGACCACCACCAAGAAACAAAGTACTTAGAGGTTTAAAACCAGTTAAGAATGATCTCAAAACCCTCAGTCTCAAAATAAGATATTCTAATTATATAGCAATACTGTCAAATGATTTTTCTCTTTAAATCACACTTTCACACCTCAAGATGCCAAATTATAATACATTTTGCAGCAAATTACTCCCTTCCCCCATTCCACCTCATTTGCATAAAGCACTCCTTTTTAACAATCATGAAGGCATTTCTGGCTAAATGGTCCTTAGTAAATATAGTTCAAATACCTCACCCTCTCATATAGAGAAATTGCCACCTGCCAGCCTGAGGGCCACATACAGCCTGTACCCATGTTTTGTTCAGCCAGCACAGGGTTTTAAAAATCAGTCAGCTTTATAGAAAATAATCTATATTTCCATATTTCCCATCTTTTCAAGATAAGCTGAATGATCTTACAATATTAGACTTCATTCTTGCCTGCCAACAGTTGGCTGAATCTGAGGACCAGCTGCTCCCTCTGGACACGGCATGCCCACTTTGTCATGGTGCCCCACTCACTATTCCAACCTCAGGTATTTTTATGGTACCTACTGGTCATGTCAGCAATTGAATTTATGACTTCACTCTGAAGCTTCAAGCTCTAGTTTTTTCACTTAAGTACATTTTCTTGAAAACTAGCAAGTATAGTACTCTAAACTTTTAAAAAAAAAAGTAGTCCATTTAGAAGAAAATTTTTCCAAATACTATTTATTATGTGCATTCCTGCCCTCTTAATCAGAGCACAGGGAAAATGATTGATATTTTTCTTGTTGATTGAGTGTCATTAGCACAACCACGTAGAATGATGAATAATGATTTCTTAAAAAAACTAGTTTCCAGATTGCTGTCGTTTCTATGTTTCCCCCTTTGATTTATCAGATATTTTTCCTAGCTATTTCCCATATGTCAATCTCCACCATTCCTAACATGCTCCTTTGAATATGCCATAGGTTCTGATACCACAAACCAAAACTTCATTTATAATAGCAAATCATCTCCTATTAGTCAATCACGAGTTTTAGGACATCTTTTGAGAGATTGTTTAAGTTACTTCAAAGTTATGCTTCTTAGATCGTATAGAAAGTTATTGGGGGGCTGATGTCTGGGTAAACAACTGATCTTGTCTTATACGTCATCATTGTGGGTGCAGTAAAAGCCTGTACTCAATTTTACCAGCACTAGGTCTCGGACTAGAAGGACAGGATATAAACTCTCCTGCAATTACATTTGTGGGTAGCTTATGATCTGAATCAGTTTCCCTAAAATGCATTAAATTTTATTCATAGCAACAAAATATTTACTCATCAAAACGTGACCAAATATAGAAATGACTATTTTCCCAATATTTCATACTGAGGATGAATCTTGGTATGCATGGGTCTGATGGGCCATCATTTTTAACATGCAACACATCTAGAAGAGGATGACTTGCATTTATGAGGCTGAATGCAGAAGCACTTAGGCAAAACAAATTACACTGATGAAAGAAATATCCCTTTTAGTCCACTGAACTTATATCCAATATATGATCAGGATGGTCAGCCTATCACTTAAAGCAACCTAGGAAATCATAGTCATAATTCAAATAGACACTTATTTTTCCCTGTGGGGGTCCTAAAATTTCCAGTACTTAAAGTATTCAAGTGAACATATAATCATGTTCAGAGAAAATCCATCTATTTTAAAATTATAATTTAGATTTATGGTTTTTCTTTTCTTATGGCTTTACAAAAGTTTACATGTAAAAATTTTTAAATAATAATCTAAATCAAGTAAAAAACAGTGTCCAAAAGTCTGTGTATATCCTACCATAATTAATTCAAAAGAATACATGCATATACATGGAATTAAAAATACAGAAATGACTCATACTCTGAATCTTAGTATTTAGTGTTAGGTGTCATCAACTACTGCAAAGGAAAGAGTTTGAGGGTTAGGAGGTAAGAGGACTGATTTACCCATGTTAAATCAAATGTTACTTTGTTTATTCTACCTCTGTGAATGATTTTAGACAGTTTATAATCAGTTTAAATAGTGCTTTGTAGTTAACCTTTCAGGTTGTTACTTTACCGCCTTTCGTTTCTCAGGCCCTCTCTTCCCCTTTTCCATATATGTTTTCAATCCATTAAGGCCACCTACCCTTCCCCCCAGTTCTTTTTGTGATACAAAGATCAACAGGACATACCACATCTATCCATAGGGACTGCCAGGGCTAATGAATATGTATGTTCTGTGTCACAACAGAGCACTCCCCTTGTTCTGCAGTATCAACCCTCTTATGTGTGTAAATAACAGGTGAGCTGTAGCGTGCAGGGATAAATGGGGTTAACACAACCTGGAGCCCCATGCTAGATTCATAGTATCCGGCCTGTATGACTGATCCAGAAAGAGAAATCGAATGCTGAAAGTATTGTGCATTTTCTATGTGTTTTGAATCTTTATTTTTAAAAAAGACTGCTGAGATGAAATTACCATCATCCTAAAAGTCTGAGGTTATTCCAACTGATTCTCAAGACTCTGTTGTGCCACATAAAATAAATTTGCACTTTTAATTAACACAAGCCGGGCATGGTACCAACCTTGAATTATGACACGGCTGGTTAATTTCCTCGGTCACAATCCTAAAATGTTATGTTAATCATTAGGTGTACATATAGCTATTTGTAAGTAGTTATTTGTTTGTGTGTATTCTATTTCAAGTATATAAATGCAAAGCTCAATTTAGTTATATTTAAACTTAACTATATTCATTTTTGCCCAAAACACCATGCTGACAAGGGTCAATAAACAAATTCAGAATCTCCCAAGCCCCACGACCTGTGTGAGATGGAATCTGCATTCATCCTCTTTTCTGTGTTCCTCTGGAACCTTACTCTAAAAAGACAGTTTACATAAAACAAAATAGATAATTAAGGCTGCTTATTTAAGATTGAAGGTTCTTTCATATAATTAGACAAAGGAGTAAGAATATTATTTACATATAAGTATACAACTCTTCAACCATTCTCCTTAAAAACTCTTTGCTTAAGGTGACTGTAAAATGTGCAAAGCCCAGACAAAATTTGTTTAGGTTATTTATGCATTTTTCTCTTTTTGGAAATTCGTGCATTAATTTTTAATGCAATAGCAAAATAGTGTCTTGGACTTTGATAAAAATATTCTATAGTCAGGGCTGGGTGACATAGTGCATTAATTCAGTGTCCTTCACTCCTGGGACCTGTGTATAATTTAGTCCGGGCTGAAGAAAATAACTTTGATCTGAAGGCAGTAGAAAAAGCTACATATGAAATGAGTTTTGGTAAGTTTAGTGTTGTTTCTTCCATATAAGATGATGTATGATGACAAACTGCTTTAGAATACAATCAACACAGTCCAGGATTAAAAGTGAAGAGCTCTTAGCAACAACAGTAGTTTCCTCACTTCTCCATTCTCCCTGCCCAGCCCCATTCTCTGGTCTGGTGAAATAAACCTGAGCACCACCTATCATTGGGATGCTCTAATTTCCAGATAAACAGAACATTGTTAAAGTGCAGTGTGAATGACAGTCCAGCCATTAGCGCTGTTGGCTCTTCCATTTGTAAAAACAAAGAATGCTGCATAATGAGACAGAAGCAGAAGAGAGGATATCAGCTGATCCTCAAAGAAAGTGGCATTTCCTGTCCCAGAGGGGGTGCCCAACAACCTAATCCTTGGGGAAATGCTAACAATAGAGGGACCACAGTAAAGAAATTGTTTCTTCAGATTCCATCTTGGTTGTGCTCTCTCTGTAATATTTAACTGCACAATTTCATCTATTGTTATGATAGACAGTGCCATTCTGTTAAAAAAAAAAAGTTTAGGCTTTGGCTGAATTGAATAAAATATTTGAACTAGTGACATGGATCACATGAAATACAGATCCCCTTTCTTTTGCTTATAATTTTACAATTAATTCCAATCCAACTCTCTTCTGTTGTGAATAAACATGGCTTACTTTGTCTCTAATATAGCAGTTACCAATAAAGTTGTTCTCAATACTGTCAGTAGAGTTAAAAGCTATAAGGATGTTACTTCCATATGGTCTAAACTATTCCATAATTTTATACTCCTTATTGATGCTCATGAACTATTTTATTGGCCTCCTTAGTTACGGATACGCTCCAGTATTTTAAGGAAAAGGGAGATTTTTCCAGTCACATTTTTAAATTAGCAGGTAATTTGAAAGAAACTTAATTCTAAATTTGCTAGTTTTTGTTGTTTATGTTAAAAGAGTAAATAAGTCAAATCTTTCTGCTGTGTCTTCAAATTATGTGCATTCTATTTCCACAAAGTCCTTAAACGACAGGAAAACCAGAACCCTGCAGGTAATACACGCAGCTTGCACAGAAAAATCAAATCGAGGGGCCTGCATGTGTGTATGTACGTGTTATGTCTGTGGCTGCAGAAAGGACAGAGGAAATGGGAGAAAAATGACAGAGAGAAGGAAAAGAGATTTTTAAAATTGCTTTTATCCTAAAAAATGATCTGCTTTACTAGCTTTATTATTAATAACATCAGAACTCAAAGCACATTCTAAATTATTTAACTATCATGTTCACAACATATTTTTATCAAAAGTAAGCATTATTTGAGGTTTTCTTTAGCTATATACTTATTATTTGTGGCTCGAACCAAGTTATATACCTCAAAAAGTTTCCCTACTTATAAAACTTAAAAGCTTTATTAATGATCCCAAAACATACTAGGAACACTCTTTTCCTTAATTGAGTACTCAATATCAAGGCGGTCTGGGTTTATGTGTATAAAGTTTTCTTCAAAGAGGAAACCTAATAATTTTATTACATATCAACACATTTTCTCAATTGCATACAAAAAGAAACACACTTATCAGAATCATTTGAAATGAAATGCTTACAAAAAACCTTGAAAAGCAAATAATCAAACTATGTTATAAACAGGTTACTTAGGAAAGCACCCCAATTGCTAATTTAGAATCGTTTTTGTCTTTTCTATACAAAAGGTTTTTTTTACTTTTAACAGAAAAGAGAATTCACAGAATTAATGATGAACCGTGGGTCTAAAAGCACATTCTTACTCACTGAATTGACATACCTGGAGCTAGTCTCCTTTTAAGTAAATCTTTTGAAAGTATCCAAATGCCCACGAGAGTACTATAATTTCGTTTTAATTTGGCTTTCAGTCTTAGGGAATGACATGATCACTCAGCCAGCTTGTGAGGTTTTTCAGGTGAGAATGTTTTATTGTGCCCACCTTTTCTTATGCTTCTACATCCAGCCACTGTTTTCGTCTTTTACTTAGAAATTATTTTTTCCCGTTCAGTGTTAAATGATATTATACTTTAAAAAAGAATCTATTCAGAAAATATAGCATAAAATAGTGGCCATAGCTCCCAGAAGCATTAAAATGTTACTACAGTACCCGAATGACAGCAGTGACAGCTTAATCACTTAAAGGCTTTTTACATTAATAATTTTTTTCTTTCAATTTGAGCAGTAATATTCAGGCATAATTTAATAGGAGGTTAGCTGCTAAATGCAGCTAAATAACATACTTTTTTAAACATCAAATCAAGTTTTGTGTCTAACAAACATTCCTTTACACTTTCTGAAATTTTAGTGCACATTCATAAAGCTTGGTTTCTTTTATTTTTTTCCCCCTCCCCACATATATATTTTTTAAAAATATCGGTCTGGTAATTAGCATGCATAGTCCAACAGCTGCCTGTATTGTTATGATTTTAAGTAGAAGATCCATGGATAAAACATAATTGAAAGGTGAGCCTATTAATCTGGAGAATAACCTCCACAAGCCAAATACGAATGAATCATTTTTAAGTTTCCACCTCATTTATAGCTTTATATTCCTAAGGAAAAAAGAAATAATAAAGCAGAGAGAAACTAAAGGTGACCTTATTTAGACATATTAGTCAAGGCAGCCTTTGCTGTTTTTAAGCAAACACAATTGTGACTCCACTTTGTCCATCCAGGTTTCCAGTGTGTAAATTGGATGATGACTTGGACAATTCTCTCTTCATTAGTGAACTGTGGAAAGGAAATATAAAGGTGGCTTTTTATTTTTTAAACTCTGCAGTGTCTTGTAGCCAGATGCCAAAGCATCAAGGAAATATATCTATACATATATTTCTTTTTACTTTTTTATTTTTTGCTAGACAAGCTGTCGTAATTGAAATGAAGTCTAATCAGACTCATTACTGTTTTCAGCAATTTGCACCACCAAAGATGCTTATTAGGTAACTGTGTTTAATAAACCACTCTTTAGAAAAATACCAGTAATGAGCTCTTAACAGCCAATCTTTAGCGTGAATGTAATGTGAAAAGTGTTCCTAGCACTGAATAGATTTTCACATTTAGTAGTGTCATAATTAAGCTCCATGAATTGGTTGCTGTGATGTTAGATTTATTATAATAATCTTATTTTTTTCTATTTTAAATATACTTGGAAATATAGTCATCTTTTATTAGAGGTGGATTATATTCATAGTAAAGCAAATTTTAGGCTAGTGCCAAGCTGTTCAAAAGGTTTTTCAACTGAGGATTTGTTAACAAATGATAAGCAAGGATTTTATAACTGATAATTGATGCTGGCTGTCAAGTCTTCCCTCATCAGCATCCCAATACCTCAGAAAAAAGTCTTCCTGTCATTTGATTACATATGAAAAGTTACCCAAGATATAAATATATTGTAATCATTGAGAGGAAAAATTGCATTTCTGTCACTAGGCTAAAACGTGGAAAAAAATGGACATTCTGAAAGGAATATTTGAAGAAATGTTAGCCTTTCCTAATAGCAGCTATAAGTAAAATTATATTGCTTCATTAGATATTGCTCTTAAAAATGTGAATACTCTTTTCCTCCTTGATTATTCCTTTTTTAAGCACTATTTACTAAGATCTTAACATTAAAGGACAGTATTGTGGATATATATTATTTATATGCACTAAGGGTGGTCATGAGAGTTAGTCAGGCTTCTTATTGATAAGAGCAAAACATGTTACATACCTCTAAGGAGAGGATTTATTTCCATGCAAGATGATGCACATGCTGAAATAAGTATATATCTATAGAGTCTATATTGATTAATCTATCAACAGAGCATATCCTGAGCATTGTCATCTATATAATAATTGCCATATATATAATAATTATGCAGAAGGAATTGAAAATATTCTTTTGAGAACATCTAAGTAAGACATAGGAAGCTCTTGAGATTGTAATCATGAAATGTCTCACGAAATAAGATAAATGTTTTGTTTGCTAAAAGCAACCCAAAAGATAAAATCAGCTTTGAGATGAGATTCTGCACATTTTGAAACAGGTCCATAAAGATAATCAATAAGTGAAAAAGTACAAAAATAACAAGAGACCAAGAGTTTATATCCATTCATAATAAAATGTTAAGAAGGATTCTGTTACTGAATGATTCCTCTCCCAATACACTCTCATTTCTTCTAACCTCAAGCTTCATGACTCCTAATTGGAGCCAATAAGCCTCCATAACTGTTTTCAGCTTACTGAATCAATAGGGCTATAAGAACGGAGACTGTCAAATTAATGGCTTGTTTCATCTGATTTTGTGGAATGCACTTCTTTGCATTACAAAGTAGAGAAGAAACCAAACTCATTCCCTTGTGACTTCATATAGCTTTAAGATCAAAATATCGTCCTGTTTCTTTAAATCTTGACTGAATTCGTATTCAGAACCACAAAAATAAAAAGCCAGTGCATAAAACTACTGGAAACCTATATTCTACATCCTTAAATGACTCATACTTAACAGAATCTAAGAGAGTTCCTTTCTTATTACCTCTGGAATGCCTTATCATAACCTTGAATAACTTCATTTATGAATCATAGAATTTATGAATGTTTTATAAAAGAAAATGAATGTTTTGTACACTTGCATGTATTACTAAAGCTCGGAGGCTCTAGGATGTCCAATAATAGTAATAATAACAATAATAATGATAAATACAAATCATTCTTTTGGTGAACTATCAAAATAACTTTCTATAATGATGAAACTATAGTTTTAGTTACAAATTTTAATTAAGAATTGAGTACTTATTTAATAGATATTTTACCTAGTTCTAACCTTGAGTTATAGCAAGTTGGCAGGATTTGCCTTGGTCTTCATTTCTAATTTGAGAAACACAAGCTAGGGAGCATGGATATAAGCATAGAAGAGATTCTAATGCAGAAAATAAGCAGCACATAAATATATATTATCATGTAAATACAAGATATGGGTAATAGGACATCATAACATGGCAGCCAGCGGTAAGAGGAAGACTTATCAGGTAAGACTTTTTGGAGAAGTGGGTTTCAAACTTCAGCTTTTGGCCATACCGTTTAGACACTGATTGGTCTGAAGATGCAGAGAAATCACATACCTAAGCTTGCAAATAATTTTGAAAAGAATTAGGGCTCATTAATCCTTACAATTTTCAAGGACCCACAACACCTAGCATCAGCCTTATCATTCTTAGTGCCCTGCTCAATTTTATCATTTGCCATATTCCTGAGCTAAAAGGGCTTACAGTGAATATCCTTCCACGTAACAAACAAACAAGCAAGCAAGCAAACAAAAATGAAAACTGAAAAAATTCCATCTCTTTTACTTAGGCCTCAAATTCTTTTAGGTTTACTCCAACTCCTGCCCCCCACCCCCCCACCCCCCAACCTCCTTTTGGCTCTGGCACATGGGCTGGCAAATTATTTTCTCTCTTTTCCTTCCCTCTTTTCTTCCTGTTTTCAAGTAGTTTGTCAATTATGAGAAAATAGGTTACAGAGAAAATGTACTTCAAGTCTCAAAACTGGAATCCTAAAAAAAAATCTTATTTGAACCTCTCAATCTTAACTTTTGTTGTCACTAGAAAAAATAAATAAGACCAGTTGGCTGAACTGTTTAAAATATGATAATAATATTTATGCTCTAACAACATCTGAGTGCCTACTAGTACTTGGGAGCCTCTGCCCTAAGTGCTAGGAAATAGAGCTCCCTGCTCTGACGGAACAGATAGTCTATCTTTAGTGGTGACTTAACAACGAAAACATTTTGTTCTAAATCTGGTAGGGAGAGATGGCTATATAGAGGAGTCAATAGTCAAGGTGTATCTTGAAAGCTGAATAGAATTTCAGCAATTAGAAGAGACAGAGATGAGTTTTCCTGCCTGGGACAAAATTCAGTCAAAATCCCAGATGATGCTAAGTATACCTGGCACATTTGGGAAACAGGGTAGCTTGGTATGGTTAGAAGACAGGAGGGAGATACATGTCTATGCATAGGGTGGGATGACGGTAGTGATAAAGCTTGAATTCAGATTGCAAAGGGACTCGAATGTTTGGACTTCATCCTACTGCCAATATAAAGTGCTGCCCTCATCTGTTCTTTGGAAATATATCAATAAAAACAATATACAGGACAGAATAGGGGAGAAAAGGCTAGAAATTGGGCCCTGAACTTTAGCAAAAAGAAGAGAAAAATAGACACAGAATAAAAAAGATGGGTTGACCAATTAGGTTTGGAAGATGAAGAGGAAAGGGGCCATTCAAAGGACATGATATAAAAATAGAAATATTTGTGAGATATCGTCAGATAGTTAAGAGATTATAGTGGATATTACATTTAATTCTCCGAAAGCCAAGTAAGGAATTGTTATTCCCTTTTATATATGATTAAACAGGTCCCATGAATCTAAAGAACTTTCTCAAGGCTATCCCAGAGCTAGTGTTACAACCTGGATCATGTGACACAAAATTACTATCCTTCGTATCTCCTTGGAGAACTTCTCCAAAGGTTTTAGCTTGTACAATCAATGAGTTGGCCACTGGAAGGTCCCATCTTTCCATGGGAGAGAAGTCAAAACTCTACAAGGATGTTTAGGAATCATGAGCATATGGGAATTCACTGAAATTATGGTAATGAAAGACACAGCAGAGAGAAAGTGTGTAGAATGAGATGAGAATGGAAATCTTGAGTTAAAGTAACATTTAAGGAGTAGGCAATGGAATTGAGAGGGCATTTGCAGAATAGAAAGTGAAACAGAGAGGAAGAAAGAATATGCTGTTGGGAAAGACAAGTGAGGAAGGATTTTCAAGGACATAGTGTTTAATAGTAGCACATGCATCAGAGAAGCTAAGTAGGATTAGGAGAGAAAATAGGCAATTAGGAGGCTAAAGATATGCGAGAGAGTAATATCAGTAGAGTGGTGGGATCAGAGCCATGGTGAGTGGGTTATGGAGGAAATGGGTTGTGAGAAAGTGACAGGGAATTTTCCTCATTGCTAAACATCTAATAAACATGAACAGCAGTTTATGGAGTGAAGAAGAATTGAGGCAAGGGATTTCCTTTTTAAGGGATATGGGGAAAATCTAATCATTACCCTAGACCAAAGGTCAGCAACCTATGACCAGTAGGCCGAATCCAGTGTGACATCTTCCTTGTAAAAAAATTAGTATTGGAACACAGTCACACCATTCATTTATTTATTGTCTGTGATTGCTTTCTAGCTACAGGCAGAGATGAGAAGTTGGGGCAGAGACCACATGGCCCAGAAAGCTAAAAGTATTTACCATCTAGCCCTTTACAGAAAATGCCTGCCAACCTTGCTCTAGGCTGAGGAGAAAATGAAAATACAACACTGTATGTGTGGGGCATGGGTGGAAATTGATGGAACAGAGCCACCAAGAAGACAGAAAGAGACAGAATGAAGGGCACGCACGTTTCAGACAAATATTGGGGAAAACGAGGGGCATCTCTTTGTTTGAGATGCATGGGAAGGAGTTTAAAGATAGGTGGAGTATATTTGACCTCTGGATCCCCTTTTGTTTCCCTGAAGACATCTTTAGGAGTCAATTATTCCTTCTATCCTCCTTTAAGCCAGACAGTAGACCCATGTTCCATGTCCTGTTCCATCGTCTATTGACTACCCTTAATCCCAGTCGGGTGCAAACCCTGGTCACAAGGAGGCATAGGATGAAAGAGAGTGTGGGAGGATCAAGACAAATGCATAATTACCACTAGAAAGTCACCACACGCAAACCATAGAGCATAATAGTGCTGTCACTGTATACAAGAAGGAACAGCCCTGGAAAACTAGGCCTAATTGAAGACTGCATCCCAGTGGTGGCAAAGATTTCTATTATAAGAAGGGTGATAACTGGTAGTTATTACTAAAATATTTGGTAGTTATTACTAAAAGATTTAGTAAGACTTTCAACTTTCAGGAAGACTTAGAGCTTTCAAAGAAATACGTGAAGCTATATGGAAAGAAATTACTACCAAAAGAATTCTTATTGTCTCTCCCCTCAAATCTCACTCCATTTAGAACTTATCAAAAATCAGAAAATGTACGTGTAACATTAACCAGGGATCTGATTTTCTTTACACTCCTCTCTGCCCCAAACACAAACACATCACTCTGTTTTCGTCCTCTTCCTCTTCATTTCATAAAGCAAGTAATTACCAGGTGCCAGCAAATTCTGCCTGTTGAGCAGCTTTGGGTCTTACTCATCTGAGTTTACTACTTGGGCTCTTTGTGGTAGGAGAGTTCTTCCAGGAGGGCAACTGTGGGAACTGGAGCTGGAGTTAAGAACAGTACTGGACAAATGCGCAGTTCATACTCATTTGACATTCGAACCCTACTGGTGTCACTTGTGTCACAGAAGATCGCATTATGCTTTGCTGACTAATTCTTAAGATTGGTTTGATTTTAATATATTTTTCTACCTTACGGTTACTATATATCATGCAATATATAGTATAAACATACATTTGCACAAAGAAAGTATTTAATAATTAAAAACATTTAATGTGTTTATTCATAGATGATGCAAACTTTGTTCTCCGAGTTTATCAACCATTTCAGTTTTATTTAGAAACTAGAAAGTTAAACTGTACTTGTTTGGATAGCAAGATACTTGATCCCCTAATATAATCTGTTTTAGGTTAAAATACCTCACTCTTAGCTTGAGAA
This sequence comes from Equus asinus, assembly GCF_041296235.1. NCBI lineage: Eukaryota > Metazoa > Chordata > Mammalia > Perissodactyla > Equidae > Equus > Equus asinus. The sequence continues at coordinate 103,856,369 of NC_091793.1, forward strand.
TTCTTCTTCTTTTTATTATTATTATTATGGCTTCATCTAGGAAGCCTTCCCAGACATCACTGCCTTCCCTCCCTCTCTACCATTTTCCCTATCACCCTGTACTTACACTGCATTTTCTTTTTAAAGATTTAATTTTTTTCCTTTTTCTCCCCAAAGTCCCCGGGTACGTAGTTGTATATTCTTCATTGTGGGTCCTTCCAGTTGTGGCATGTGGGATGCTGCCTCAGCGTGGCTTGATGAGCAGTGTCATGTCCGCACCCAGGATTCGAACCAATGAAACACTGGGCCGCCTGCAGCGGAGGGCGCGCACTCAACCACTTGGCCATGGGGCCAACCCCCTTACACTGCATTTTAATATGCATTTTATGTTCCTATTTAATTTGCATCACCTACTAGACTAATCTCTTTGAGACCAGGAATCCATTCCATTAGAATAGAACAAGGACCTTGTCTGTTTTGTTCATAGATGTATGTCCAGTGATAAGAGTATCCACACAAAGGAGGTACTATATCCATCTATATCTGCAGACACAGATATACACCTATATCAATATATTTACCTATATCTTTATCTATATATATATCAGAAGATTTGCTTCATGCAGGTCCTAACATATACCATATGTTTAAATACTTAAGGTATTTAAAAACTTATAAATTATTTTGAAAGTTATAAACTAAACAAAAAATTTTAAATAAAATATGTTCTTTCTTTCTACCTTGACAATTACATCTTCATAAACACCTGGCAGTTGGGTTCAAATTTAGAATTTTCTGTCTCCTGGGTCATCAGAGCTCTTCTGGAATGAGAGAGGCTGATCTGTGGCTGGCTCTTTTCTTCTCATTCACTATCATCTCACAGCATAAGAGGCTTAACATGCATGCTGCAGATCAATGTTCCATCCATTCCCTGCTCTCTCTCCGCCTCCAGCCAGCTGCCTCTTGGCCACTCTTTGGGTCTAGAGTTCACACATCAAGGGCACTTTCTACCTGTGGGAGGACAGACCTGGCGAAGAGCCCTGCATGGGTCCTAGAAGTGATTCAGGGAATTCTAGGTGCCTGGAACATGTCTAGAAGGAGGGCATGGGTTCCAAGTGAGCACGTCCTCATGGCCCCTTGGACTCCTCACTACAAGGTAAGGGAGAATACCGAAGGAGGGCAAGACTGGACCTTCTCAAACACGGCACCCTTCTTGCCTAGGTTAAATGATGACTGTAGTAACTTGTATCAATAATTTAGTGGTTCCAAAATTAAAAGAACCATTATTTATGCTTTGTTTTGCTCCTTCTCAATAGAAGATACTAATAAGGAGCCAAAAGATACAAATTTTAGTACTAGTTCCCTTGTCACTATCACAGTAATTTTGGTCTAAAGCAGTCTCTGAATTTAAGATTCCTCAGTAGTCAACCTCACACAATTGCTATAAATGCCAATTGACATAATGTATGCAATGAATAAATTACTATTACATAGCTAATAATTGGCAGAATTTAAGTTCACTGTTCTTATAGGAAATAGAATATTCCGTTTTATTTTATTTATTAATTTTTTCATGGAAGATTAGCCCTGAGCTAACATCTGCCAATTCTGCTCTTTTTGCTGAGGAAGACTGGCCCAGAGCTAACATCGGTGCCCAGCTTCCTCTACTTTATATGTGGGACACCTACCACAGCATAGCCTGCCAAGCGGTGCCACGTCTGCACCTGGGATCTGAACCTGCAAACCCTGGGCCGCCGAAGCAGAACGTGTGCACTTAACTGCTGCACCAGCCGGTTGGCCCCAAGGAAACAGAATATTTTAGATATTTTACCAAAATCATTTTTCATACTGTTCACCATATCTTATTTACTCTTCTTACCGAGAGGAAGCTTTTAAAAAATCATCATTTGCCATAATAAGGACCTTCAATTCTTTTTAATTTTTTTAAAGATTTTATTTTTCCTTTTTGTTCCCCCAAAATCCCCCAGTACACAGTTGTATATTTTTAGTTGTGGGTCCTTCTAGTTGTGGCATGTGGGATGCTGCCGCAGCATGGCTTGATGAATGGTGCCATGTCCACGCACAGGATCTGAACCGGCAAAACCCTTGGATGCCAAAGTGGAGCGGGGGAACTTAACCACTCAGCCATGGGGCCCGCCCCTAGTTTTTTAGTTTTAAAAATTGGCACCTGAGCTAACATTTGTTGCCAATTTTTTATTTTTTTAATTTTTATTTATATATTTTTTCTTCTTCTCCCCTAAACCCCCCAGTACATAGTTATATATTCTAGCTGTAGGTCCTTCTGGTTGTGCTATGTGGGACGCTGCCTCAGCATGGCCTGATGCACGGTGCCGTGTCTGCGCCCAGGATTCCAACCGGTGAAACCCTGGGCCACCAAAGTGGAGCACACGAACTTAGTCACTGGGCCCCAGGACCTTTCATTCTTAACAGCCAGCTAGGTTCAAACATCAGTATTAATATATTCTGACTATAGTGGATTGAATTTGGGCATATATTTGAATTGTTCCAGGTTTGAATCCTTAGAATTCCAGGTACTAGTTGTGGGAACTTAGGCAAATTGCTTGGCCTTCCTAAATCTTAGTACTGCCACCTTTGAGATGGGGATAATAATAACTTGTTTGCAAGGTCATTGTGGCGATTAAATGAGATGATGGAAGGAAAGCAACGGGAACATTATACTACTTTCCAGGGCCTATCACTGCCAGAGGAGTTCTTCTATGATGTTCCAGGAAACAGAACTAAAGAGAAATAATGAGGGGAAGTTACAGGTAACTAGATTTCAGAAGCATAATACGAAATACTCTCTGACTCTTCCCGTACTAATTTATGATTAGGACATTTAAATTCCTTTTCTCGCCCTCCCAATAACTACTATATTACTTTTATTAAAAACAATTTTTCCAAACTTAGAATTAAGTTCTCAACATGTGCAAAGAAAATTCACTAATCACCCTCCAGGTATTCCAGCTCTTCTTCTCTTACCCCACACCCAATCAGTGATAAAGTCTTCTCAATTCATCTTTTAAAAACACTAACATCGAATCCTTCTTCTTCATTCCCGTGCTATTGGTTTAGGTCAGCCTCATCCCTCTTTATCAGGGTCTCTCAGATTTCCTATATGTTTTTTCTTCCAGTCTTTCTTATTTTGTACATATGTATGTATGTATTTTTGGCTTACTTTAAAAAACAACAGAAAAACTAGTTTCTCTGATTTTAAAATACAAGTTTATTATTTAAAAATATGGAAAATACAGAAACAAATAAAAAGTGACCATTATCTATAATCATATAGCAATGATTTCCATTAAAGTCTTTTTCACTTAAAGTTTTCATTTTCCTTTGAATACTTTAATATTTGCTTTGAAATTTTCTATGTATTTCTAGTTCTTATATTATTGAGAGCATGTTGTACATACTACTAACTTTCAAGGAGTATCCTAGACTCCCTCATATCTTATATCTTTGTATATGCGGCTCTCTCTGTTCGTAATGCCCTTCTCCGCCCCACACAGCCCTTTCCTTCCTGCACCAACTGCTTTGGGTCTATGTGTCTCTTACTAGACTATGACGTCCTTGAGGTCAGTTACCTTTTTCCTTTGTTTTAGTACTTACCATTTTCATGTGTGTGTGTTTGTCCGTGTGCACGCGCATGTGTTATGTATCAACATCTTATGAATTTATAAGTGTGATGCTACAGTGCACTTTTTTCCAACAAAATTATTGTATGATTGTTATATTGCATAGTGTTCATTGATTAGAATGATTGCTAGTTACCATAGTCATGCAAAAACATGTTTTGGGACGATGTACAACTCTCCTATGGTAAATTCCTAGTAAGAATCATTCAATCTCTTCCATTAGGCTAAGACTGTCATAGTCTTATTATGTTTCCAGCACTTCCCACTATACTTTGCACAGAGTATGTGCTCAATAAATAAGAAAGGAAGAATAAAATAAGAAAAATGTCAAAATAGTGATAAAACCTGCCTCACTAAATTCTTATGAAACACTGAGCAGTCACTATTTACCTAAATAGTACCTGTTACTTTTTTATAAAGTCAGAATAATAGATATTATCTATTAGTATCTACTGTGTATATGCTTAATGTCAAAAGCACTTGATAATTATAACATTCATTAAGGCGGCCCTCACAAAACCTAAAAAATAAACAAGATTTCATCAAAAGATCTTATGGGTGTGACTAAGACTCATGTAATAAGATCACCACAAAATACTTAATTTATATATTCATATATCATATCGATTCATGTATCATAAACATGTATTTAAATATTATGTTTAAAAACTTTGTATGGGTAACCAAATATCAGAAACAAGCATTATAAATATGATTTTAAATTTCTTCTAGTTGAAGTCACATCATTTGCATTATATTTGTAAAACCCGATTAACAGAGTTTACACCATGACTGGTCTAAACCATATTTGATAACTAATGGTTAGAGGGCACAGACTGACATTTAAGATGTAAGGTTGCACCATGGTAAATTTGATGGCTTATTTTATACTGAGGATGACCAGAGCTGACATTTTTTAAAAAGGTCTAGATCACCAAAGAGAAGGAATGGCCTAATTGCATCAATAGGAACTGCTCCTTAGTACAGCTTAAAAAAAAATAGATAAATGGATAGATAGATAGATAGATAGATAGAGATAGGTTTTTTTTTTTGCCATTTTTGAGAAAAGAGTCATGCCAGAAGTGTTTTTCAATAAATCTAAAGAGATTAGTACGTACTTCTAAAATTAGTTGTGCAGCTTGCTCTTATAATGACGACATAGTCCCTTCATTGTGGTTGATATGTTAGGATCAGTTGTGGGTTTCTTTCTTTTCTTTTCTTTTTTTTTTGAGGAAGATTAGCCTTGAGCTAACTGCTGCCAATCCTCCTCTTTTTGCTGAGGAAGACTGGCCCAGAGCTAACATCTGTGCCCATCTACGTTCACGTTATATGTGGGACGCCTACCACAGCATGGCTTGCCAAGCAGTGCCATGTCCACACCTGGGATCCAAACCGGCGAACCCTTGGCCTCCAAAGCGGAGCGCGCGCACTTAACTGCTGCGCCTCCGGCTGGCCCGTTGGGTTTCTTTAGAATACAGTTTGCCCTTTTTACAAGCCTGACTATAATGATACATTTTCTCTTTTGTGTAAGGTGACTTAGTTAGATTGAACTGTTTGCTACAACACTACTTCTCAAACTACACATGCCTGCTTTCCACGGGTGATATCCTAAGGAAGGTGTATGAACAAGCCACTGCACAATGACTTGCATCCAGTAGACACTTGAATAGGTATAGATGTTTAGGGTAAATGTATTTCCCACACTTTCCCAAATGCAACCTTAGGGATGTACGTAAAACTTGTATCCTGGGGAAAATAAACAACAACATTAAATAGAATTTGCCAAGTAAAGCAAAGAACAGATTTTTAAAAACTCAGGCACAAAGAAAAATAAAGCAACATAAAGAATTCTTAATTATAAATAAAAAAGGAAATACTAAGTATCACTTATTACCCTATCAATAAAGATCACTGTGGTCCTACTTTGTGCCAGGTGCTCTTCACTATTTGCAAATAAAACAGAGAGAAATTAAATTGAAAGAAGAGACGTAGCCAACTAGTAGCAATCACAAACTCAAAACTGACAGTTGTGGAAACACGCTTTGGGTCTCTGCGACTTGGAAAGAGACCATGTATTCTCAGCCTGCATCTCCTAAATAGTTTATGTTCTTCCTGGGGTTTTCAAATCCTTCCTCACAAATCTAATTCTGACAGTTTTTACCTTTTTCCAGTAAATTAAACCACAGTAAAATCTCCTATGATAACAAAGGAAATCAAACTGGAGAAAACATCTTCAGCGCTGACTTCTGGCATCTAAGATTTAACGGCAACCCATGTCTTCTTAGAGCCTCTCATTTAGAAGAGATAATGCATAGGAAGATAGACAAAATTGTAGGTTCAGTCACGTCAAAATATGATTTATGCCAAAATAGATCTGGGAACGTCAACAATTGCAGAATAAATGACAAGTTTTAAACTCCTCAAAAGAGGAGTGAATCCAGTAATTATTTAAATTTTTTTATTTCTTTTTTTTTTCTTTTTTTGGCTACCACAATGTGGAGCACAATCCTTTCTTGCAAAGCTTTAAAATTTTTATTTTTCCTTGAGCACGGCTTGGGAATCAAATGCTATAACCCTACAAAGCAACACATATCTTAGTGTTTTTACCCTCCTGGCATATTTTTGGCATGATATGACTTTTGCCATTAAAAGAAATTAAATTGAAGTGCCACTGACAGAATTTCAAGTAAACAAAGCATCAACAGCAAGCACAGTGTCTCTGTGTGCTGGGAGTTCCAACAGACAGTCATCTGCAAATGGACAACTTTAATTCAATTCCTGGCACCATTGGCTGTGCTGAGAATTCTCCTATCTCTTCACACCAGGGGTTTGCTCTTTTAAGCATTGCTCCCTGAAGGGAAGGAAAAACTAGAGAGAGAGGATTTCCAATGACCCTGCACAGATGAATGGATATGTCAATGGTGAATATTGGTTCAGCTTTGAAACAGGGAATCCTGCAGTGGTCTCGCTTCTCCAGCCCTTCTATGCTAGTGTGAGTGTTGCCGAAGACTCGTGCGAGCAGGAATCTTTAAAAGATCAAGACAGAGGATGAGAAAGTAAAATCACAAGCAGAAAAAAAGACAAAATGCTTTTTAAAAATTAATGATAATTTAAATGTTTGGGAAATTCAATTCTCGAGAGACAAGTAAGAGTCTTAACTCTTGTGTGAGTGGGGCTTTATATTTAAAATTTGAGGCTTTGAAAGGTAAATTCCAAAACACTAATTGCTCATAGAGTCAATTAGTAATGAGGTGCCATCTGACAGGTCTCGAGGAACAATTATATGCTGAATTGAGAACTAAGTACTTCGAATCCTCTTCTTCCTTCCCCTGTCAGTATTATAATGAAAGTATACACAGACATACGCAAAAGAAAGAAATATCAATTCCATTTTGTTTGGAAGATGAGCATTTCAGTTACTAATCTTGCAACTGGGTAGATGCAAAAATTCTGCCCGAGTAACTGCAGAACACACATTTATTTTCACATGCTTTACAGTTAGTTTTCATTCAGCTATCAATCAATCAATTACGCTGTGACATGATGTAATTTCCTAATCATACTAATATTCATGCTTTTATCAGTATCAAACCTAGAGCACATACATTTCAATGAGACAGAAGTCTAATTATTTAAATATGCTAGAGCATATTACATCTCCAAGGCTGTTTCCTTTATGAGTTTTTCTCCCCTAAAAAAAATCTAATTTAATTGCGAAGAGAAAAGTATATTAAACAGCATTATACCCCTCCAGTAAGCAAAACTGATTTTTTTACAGATCTCAATAAGTATAGAATTTTTATGGAGCCTGATTTAAAATTAATGTTTTTTGCTTGTTACTAAAAATTGCAAAATAGAATTTATGTTACAAAAAGATAATAATCATATTCAAGGTGAAAGATAAATTTTGTTTTATTTTTCAATGCTCCTGACCTGGGAAAAAATATTATAGGGACTAACTAGGAATTGCTTTATATCCTGAAAATATGATTTTTCATTATTTCTTATGACTGGCTTAGTTCTCAAATTTTTTTCTACATTTAAAATTTTTCATACTTAAAAAATAATAGCACTTTTATTTAATCATTTCAATGTTATCATGGCAGGTGCCAAAGAAAAGCTTAACATTTTTCAAGCAAAACTACTTCCCGATGCTATGTTGCAGTCTATAATTATAGGCTCTATTGTGCAGATTACTTTAAAGGCAATAAATCTTTTTTTTTTTAATTTTTTTAGTTTTCCTTTTTCTCCCCAAAGCCCCCCAGTACATAGTTGTATATTCTTAGTTGTGGGTCCTTCTAGTTGTGGCATGTGGGACGCCGCCTCAGCATGGCTTGATGAGCAGCGCCATGTCCACGCCCAGGATCTGAACCAGGATCCGAACCAGCGAAACCCTGGGCCTCCGAAGCTGAGTGCTCGAGCTTAACCACTTGGCCACGGGGCCGGCCCCTAAAGGCAATAAATCTTTTATACAGTATAGGTTATACATGGCAGACATACGTGTTCCCTCAAATCTTTACAAGGAAAACAATTCGGACTCAGTTGCCACAGTTATCACTTCCTCCAGTGCTCTGAAGCCAACAGTCCACTCAGACCAAGGATAGAGCTCCTCAGATGCATTTTCTTTAACACAATATGTTTCAATGTACATTTTCAAAGAGTCCGAAAAATTCCCTTACTTTCTTCAGTGGGGAGTGAGCACAGATACATTGAAACCAAATAGGAAACATCCATACCGTGAACAACAACAAAAATCCCAAAGCCATTATTTTTCAAGTACAAAATCAATTATTTTTCAACCAATAAAAAAGTTTTCTAAATTTCTCAGGGAAGATTAAAATCCACTAGGGATTCTTTTTGTAGTTTACCTAAGTATTTTATTGCTGTTCACCTGACATTCTAATATTTCAAATTTTGTAAAGATAAATAGATATATCCAAGAAAATTTCATGCATAAAGTTACTTAGGTTCATTAACACGTGTTTCTTATAGAATTCTTCTTCTGCTGCTGCTGCTTCTTCTTTTTACTATCATCCAAGTGCTGTCCTTAGTGCTACAGTTGTCACTCTGCTGAAAACCTGTTTCCTATGAAGGGACAGACCCATACATACAATTGTACATGTGGACATGAAGTGCTTCCTGCAGGAAGTTTCATATTACCTTTACATTCACTTTTAAAATAAAAAGCTTTGGGAGAAAATTTCCATCTACTTTAGCATTAGTGCATCATTATAATAGGAAACTTTTTTAATTATGAAAAAATGTTTAATCAAGTTCGATGCAGAAAATATTGAAATAGAAAATTTCACAACTTTGAGCTAAGGAACAAGAAGGCAAGAATTAGAAGATTCAGCCTATTAATCATTTCCATGAACTTTCACAGGTTATTCATGTCATCATTGTCTGTCACCAGCACACCCTCTCACCCTGCACCATACCTCCCTAATACATAGATACACAGTTGTGTGTGTATGTCTATACTTGTATTTCCACACTTAAGTTTTAGTTGTATACATTTCTGCTCAGGAAACAAATAATCATTTGTAACAACTGACTTTAAATGTCTTTTACAGTTTTAAGAATCTGTACTTAAAAAGCAATTGGATTTGTTTCTGTGGAAATGAAGCTTCTTATGTGAGGAACGTCTCGGAGTTCAATAATATTGAATCAAGACCTATTAAATGAAAAAAAAAATCCAACTGTTTTGATTCTAATACTAGGACTTTAACTATATTTAGTTACATAAAACATAGAGTTAATAAAATACCTGAGCAGAATGGTCCTGTCTTCTTATGCTAAAGACAAAAAGCCGAAAGAAAAATCCTCAACATGTACTTGATCAAATAATTTAGAATAAAATTGGTATAAATGAGTCCTGGCCCTTTGAACCTCAAGTCTCCTAAATAGTAATAAATACCAGGGATCCCCGAAGACTCTCTTCCTTATCCCTTAACAGACTGTTTGGCATCAAGTGCTCAGTGGGCTGGAAACCCACAGACAGCCTGGGAGGGACAGCACAGACGGAACCATGTTTACTCTGTCAGAGGCAGCTGATTAGGATGACACCAACTCTTCACATTAAACCTGCTAAGCAGGGCTTTACCCAGAGGGCCTCCGGAAACTCGGAGCATCCACCAATGAAGTTTACAAACTAAAGAATATGTGAAGAACGGTGGAGAGTAGGCTGTTGTAGCCACTCATGCAATGCACGTTAATTAAGAGCTCTCTGAAAGTGGATTTCCCTTAAATTTCATTTTGAAAGGCTAGAATTGTGCAGGTTCAAGTTATTTGAAGAGAGTATCTACAGTAACTTAATCATCCTGATTTTTGTCTTTGACTTACTTCAGTCAGGGATTCCTAAAGGAAAATTCTGAAATCAATGGAAAAATGAACAGCAAAAGCTCCAATTTCCTATCACTGAGTCCCAGAGCTTGAAGGGACTTTGGAGGTGTTCGTTCAGTGCCTTCCTCTTACAGCTGAGAGGGCCGAGGCACGTAGTTCTTACATCTCAGTAGCAGCAGAGCCAGGATTAGAACCAAGATGTCCTGCACCAGTCTAGGGAGCTTTCTATTATCCAATCCTGACTGCCTTACACCTTTTCAGGAAGTTAAAAATCCACATGCTGGAATATAATCATAATTTCAAAGTGTCCTCCAGAGGCAAAGAAGTTGGAAACCTGATGCGGAAAAAGAAAACAGGATTGCAATGGGAGTAAATCCCATCAGCGGCGCCCTTAAAAAACAAATCAGACTCAGTGGGTACAAAATACTCTCCTTAGAATTATACCATGACCTCTGTTGGGGATGAGTAGGGATGAGCTTATCATTCATTTTTCAGTTAAAATCTAGTACAGAAGTTTGAGGTCCATGTGTTTACAGAACCTATGTTCTTTAGACCATTCGGGCTCCAGAGATTTCCAAGAGAATTCATGTTTATGAATTATGATGCATTTCAATAGCAAAGAACACTTGTCTGTCAAAACTGCATTATTAATCTGTTATGGTATAATCATATATGAACCTAATCTGATAGACTCATTTGGTTGTCATTTTAGGTGGATGAAATGTTCTTTTTCTGTCACTGTAGAATAGTCTGGCTTAGCTCTCCTGGGAATGGCTGAATCATGATTCCTAGCACGTAAAATACCCATTGAGAGTTTATTTTTTGTAAGTACATTTACTCTCCAGCCACTATGGTATAGCTTCCCACACTGTTAGCCTAGGTTGATGCTAATGCCTAGCACCCTAGTGATCCAACAGAAGTAACGATTGATTCCCCAAAGCTTTCAGAAATACTAGTAAATTCTGTGAAACAGTAACAATGCTAGATTTAGGAGTAAAGAAGTCTGGGTAATTAGTCTCAGCTCTAATAATTAGTTGTGTTCACTAACTCTTGATCATTTGTTTCCTCATCTACAAACGGAGTTAGCTTAGACTACCCCTAAGGCCTTTTTTATCTCTAAAATGTAATGCTAAGAAACTAACTCTAGGAACTAGAGAAATGAGAACGTAGGAGAGTGTATGTATGCCTTATCTAAGACAACCTACAACATAAAACACTGTGGGTACACAGTGGAAGGAACATCCAATGACACACGGTAAACTGTAAGTTCTCAAAGGCAGGTACTCAATACAATTCATCTTTATGTCAGCAGCACTTAATGCAGTCCTTGGCCCATGGTAGGTCCTCATTAATTGTATATCAGATGAATAAGTAAATCTGAATCTTGGAGGATGGAAAAGTGAAATGGCATTCCAGATAGATGAAACATTATATGTGAAGGCTTTGCAGGTATGAAAGGATACGGTACGTTCAGGGAAAGAAAAGAAGCGTGCCTAGATCATGAGGACTGTGGTATAATAGTGGGTGGAAATGAAGTTGTTCTCCCCAGCATTAGCAACCAAGAACACTTTACATTTGAGTAGAATGGGAAAAACATCCTCCATTTTGAATCCTAGGCAGTAGCATTCAAAGGAAACTATGCTAACAATATAAAGAACACACCCAGAGTGCCAAGATATGCCAAATGAAGTGGAGGTGCTGGAAGTAGCATAGCAAATTAGACAGAGAGAAGGAAATCAGGTATTATGCTCCCCGGGCAGGATTCTGTACCTCTCCTACCACATTCTCACTCCCCAGCCATGGTCATACCAGGCTTAGCCATGGTGAGCAGAGGAATCCTCTGGATCCTTGACACAAAGATGCTACAGCTCCCACCTTACTCTCACTTCCCCACATCCCAGCAGATATGGCGGCACATCCTTGTTGTCTAAGACATTTCCCTTCCCTGGGAAATGACACCTGGTCATGCTCCAGTAATAATGGCTCTCAAGACAAAGCTGGTTGTAGTTACAAGAAAACAGGGCATCCAGCAATAAGGGCTTCTTAAGGAGTCTCTTCTGATGAGTCTACTTTAAATAATGAAAGTTGAGTAAAGGTTCTAAAAACAATTAACATATGAGAATAATTCAGACTTAGAGAAAATAGTTGTAACTAATTATACAAAGAAGTACATGTATGGACCCAAAGAACCAATCTGTTATTACAACACTAGTCACCACAGACAGTACAGCAAACTTTGAAATTAAATGTAAACTGCAAGCAACACTAAATTTATTAGGATAGTCATTAACAGAGATCATTAGTTAATCATTAGTCAATCTCCCTGGTTACCTCCCTTATCTCTGGTGATTCACAACTTAATGAAAAATGTCTTGAGACACAAACTCATTTATTTAGTCATCTTTGGAGGGAGAAATTATTTTAAAATCTTTTTAGAATAAAAACATTTTTTTGGCTCCATTTGCTATGGATAAAAAACTAACAGATAATGTGAATGTAATCTTTTGGAGTGACTTCAGTCATTTAGAGGGAAAAGTTGACCATTACTAAAAAGGGAAGCATTTGTAGCTATGCTGTTATTTGTTCATCCAAATGTGATTTGTGAATTTCATGGGACATTTCTGCATTTTATGCTTAACTTTAGGTATTGTTTCAAAAAGAAAATATTACGCTACTGTGATGTCATCAGCCTACCAATTAAGAACGGTTTTTCTTCCAGAGTCCCTTTATTAGGGCAGGAATATCTTCTCAAAGAAGTGTCATTTCAGATGCGGTGGTTATATTTGCAAGAGAATCCACAGAATGATCTAATAAGTACCTTACATAAAGGATTAAGGTCTACTCCAGCTAAGCTTGCTCACATGAAAGCACTGTTTGCATGGACTAGGGGGTCTGAGTTACAATTATGTATGCCTAAAAGACACCTCAGATGCGGCCTGATGCTCATCAGCTACTTAAAAGAAGATGTATGTCCAGGTCAGTCGTTCTCCAATTTCTGTGACTGAGGGACAAAAGTTCCTTGTACATGTGTGGTGATTTTCCAAACTTCTAACTGTAAGAATAAGTCATTAGTAAATCCACAGCATGGACTGAATTTGCATATTTAAAGTGATCACTGTCATGTAGCAATTTCCAGTGCAAATTAAGGATGAAAATTATTATTGTTCACTACTTCTGTTCATAAAAGTATTAAAATTATATAGCTTTTGATAAATGGATGGAAAGTTTCCTTCTCTGGTTATTGAAATTTTACTATACTGTCAAATCAAGAGCCATATAAGTTGAATGAATGAATCTGCTCAAAATTCTTCAACTGCATTATAGGACTAACTTAACATAGGGCTACTATATAAAGAAATACCTTTGGTCTATTGTGTTCCCTTTTTGCTAACAAAGTTACTGAAGTATTGTAATTCATATTTTAAAGTCACAAGTCATTACTGCCATGTTATTAAACTCTTATACAGAGACTCTAAACTATAAAATGTTTTGGGAGTTTATGCATTTCACTGAAAATATACACTAAAGTAATAGGCTAAAAAGATATTAGGAGCTCATAACCAACATTTAACTTTTCAAGCCGTAGGAGTCCTGCTATGTCCAAAATTGTACAATGATAAATCCAAACACTTTACCTCATTTTTCACAAAAATACAGCTGTAGCGTGTTTCAGTGAAATGATAATAAAGTAGTGAGAAAATAAACTTTATTATTGTTCTTTAAGGATGAGCATATATATGCACCTCTCGACGAAATAAACATTTCATTATAAACATCAGGTCAGTTTATGTACCATTCTATTGGAACAGGATAAATAGGCACTGCCGCCATCTCTGTTGACAATACATTGATCTCACATTAATTTGATTGAAGGTGGCTTGCCAACACATCTCACTTTCCCCATTTGAGAGCACTCAGATAAGAAAAACACAGTGATGTTTAGCAGATAGGGCTGGTGACACAATAGAACACAACTCATTGAAGAAGTGTAATTATAGTGATTACTTCAGAAAAGAGAGCAGATACACTGATGGGAAGAAGTAAACACTGCCACAATTATGGGAGCCGGGTTCCCTTTTGGTATAGATACAGGCATCCCAGAGAACACCAACATAGCAATGAGAACGCAGAAAGCTTTCCAATTTAACAACATAAAAGCATTAAAGGGTACAAAATGGCGTAAGCCAATTTGCCAAAGTGCTAGAACAAAGGCCTCCTCTGTTTTGGGTGAATTCAATATATCAAATAGATTAGTCAAACAGAGAAGTCCTCCTTCCACAATTAAAACTAAGTACAAACATCAGGAAAGTTTGCCCCAGAGGAATGTAATCTGCAGATACTTTTTAAAGCTATTGTTTTGATGGCTCTGAAAAATAAACAATGTGTGGTGTCTTGTTCTCTCAGGTAACAGTCCCGTGAGACCAGCTGTAGAGGCAGGGAGGGTTCATCCATTTATGCCATAAATTGCTATGCCATTAATTAAGCATATATAATCTACTGGCATCAAACCATGTAAGAATTGTATCATTATATGACAAAAGTAAGGGAAAACCTCACCTCTCCCCAGACCACTAGATTAGAGATACAAATAGAAAGAAAAACAGAGCTTGAAAAAGGCCCCAGGGCTCACCTAGTGTAACCCTTGCCTGCCATTCCTGAAGCAACAGAGACTCCAAGAGGGTTACAGCCTAGCCTCAGATCACACAGCAAATTAGTCAAAGAGCAGACTAGAACCCAAGGCTCCTGACCCCCAGGTTCCATGTTTTTCCACTATAGTTGGATTGCTTTTCAGTAACAAATCTTATAAAATAAAAACAACTATTTATATAAATTTGCACTATACAAGTTATAAAACACTTCAAAAGCATTTGAGTCATCTTATTTGATTGGCATCAACTCTCTGTGAGGTACATAGAAATAAATATTTTTACATCAGATGTGTATGTGCATAGATATGTAAAAAGAGAGACAGAATGGAAGAGAGACCTGCAGAGAGACTGAGAGAGAGAAAGAATGTGGGAGCCTGAGACAGAGGGGAGGAGACAAGAAAGTGTGATAGAGAGAAGAGTGTGTGCCAAAGCCAAAGTGGCAGAGAGAGACACAGACAGACAGACAGACAGACAAATGCACACGCACGGGCACAGGCACAGGCAGGCAGAAAGAAAGACACAGTGAGGGCTGAAATGACTTGCCCAAGGTCAAAGAGCCAGTACTTGACACAGCTGCTCCTCAAACCCAGTACCTAAATCCAAATCCCCGTGCTCCTTCCAAACACAAGGAAGGCTCCAAACCGTCAGAAGCAGAGGTGCATTCCAGTAGAACTCTTTAATTTTGATTTTGGTAGTGGTTCTTTTGTTTTTGGCTCCCACCCCCACTCCTGCTCTTACGTCAGAATAGGATGATTACACTGGAATGGTGGAATCTTCTTAATAGAATCAAAGCAATGGCTATTGTCTAAATGGTTGAAAAAGTCACTTTTCTTTTTAAAACATTAGCTAAGTCATGCCTTTGGAAAGAAAATATCAAGAGAAACATATCTTTTTCCTGTCATTAGGGATTTAATGACCTCTACAACACAGGGTTCTTAACCTGGGATTCATGGAAGCATCTGACTATCTCTGGAAATGCATGCAAAATGTAGAGCATATGTGCATTTTCTAGAAAGAGGGTCCATCTGATTCTCAGAGGCCTCTCACTCAGAAATACTGAGCCACTGCTTTATAAGTTTGTGGAAGGAGAAAAACCAAACATACTTTTTTGGTAAATCAAAAATTAACAACTGGGACAATCTGGACAAAACTAATAACTCAAGTTAGAAAACCAATGGTAAAAATTTTTGTTTTAAGTCTAACTGACATATTTTCCCATTCTTTTTGCTCCAGCCACTTTTAGTGTGGAACCCTATTTATGAAAAGGATGTGAAAAAGTGATTTTCATTTTAAAAGAACCATGGCCCAATTTATAACTAATTTCATTAATGTTTGGGATGATTTGGTGATAACATTGGTAGGCTTTTTTTAAAAAAGCAAATCCTGTATAAAAATATACTGCATTTAATTCAAGTGTGTTCTTAATGCGATGTTCTATTTATTCATTAACATTGGAACAAACTGTTTTAAAGCTAGACCAAAGGCAATCATCTCACATGTTGATACCTATAAAATTGCAGTGTTATTTGCTTGCGAATTAATGCAGAATTATAAAGAGGACTTTCCTGTCCTGCTAAAGTACGATGCCCCCTAGGTCATGGGGACAAGTCAGGGACAAAGAATTAGAAAACCAATACTGTGGTAGCTAGTTTCCAAAATGGCCTCCAATGAACCCCACTTCCCAGCCTTTCTTTAGTCCCCTCCCAACTGAGTTGAGTCAGACCCTGATTCCGTTTTCCCAGTAGAATGAGGCAGAAGAAGCACTGAGCCAGTTCCAGTCGTAAGCTTTTACACTTTTGGGGGCCTGATCTTTAATGTAATAAATCTGCCATGTGCTGAAGAGGCCACATGGAGAGACCACCTGGAGAGGCCCCAGAGAGAGGAAGAGGCCCTGAGACTAATGCAGACAGAGGTCCCAGTTCAGTGTCCCATCCCAGATGAGCTTCGCCTCCTCACAGTTCCACCAAGGTAACAGACATTTGAGTGACCATACTGGACATTCTAGCACACGGGTTCTGTCATGACCACAGCCTTAGCCAACACTGCCTTGAAGAACTGCTCATCTGCACCCAGTCAACCCACATAAGCATGAGAAATAACAAATTGTTATTGTTTTAAGCTACTAAGTTTTGGGGTGATTTGTTAAGCAGCACTAGATTACCAAAATTGCAGCTAAGGGTAATATGGCATGAATAGTGAGTTTACAAGAGGACAGTTAGGAAATGATAAAGTGCAAGTAATTGGAGCTTATCCCTGTTGAGCATGAAAGAAAAACATTTATTAAGTACTAACTAATTTGCCCATCACTTATCTCATTAAACCTCATCACTACATGGACAAAGAGAGTTTGAGTAACGTTATTACACAAGGTCATGTAGCTAAGAAGTGGAAGAGCCAGAAGCTGAACACAGATTTGATCTCACAGCCTCAGTGTACTCATTCCAATACACCACACGGGCTGTGAAGAGGGAGGGAGGAGGGAAGAAGACAGGAAGACTGACGCACAGCAAGAGGCTTGACATTTAATTATTTGTGATGAAAACCTTTCTTGAGCATATCCATACTTTTAAAAATTGAATATATGCACCATTATTTAACTTACTTCAATGACTAATCATCATTATTACGGCTATCTGGATTGCCATTGCAATGTGCTGTAATATAATATGCACTCAGAGACGTGTAGGATTATTTGATTCTATATTAAAATGATCCCCAAATGCCATATATATATTGTAGTTCCTTTCTCTGACTTTTATATCTTTTCTGTTTCTCTCTTGCTGTTAGGCTGTCTCTTGTCTCTATTAAGCACGGAAAACTGGACAACCAAGCTTATATGATATTTCTGAAAAGAGAAGATGGCTTCTAAGGGAGAGCTGGCAGGACATTCCTATGAACAAAGTGCCTTTGCCTTCTAACATAAAGTTTGATGTTTGGGGTAGCTGGATAAGTAAATTCTAGAAGAGGAAGTCTTGAGTTAACTACTGAATTCCTTGCAACGTGGTGACAGGAACTAAAGGGATAGTTCCTGCTCTAAAGAGTTCTAAGCCCTCTGGACAGCCTGGTGATTTCCAAATTGGGCTCAGTGGGAAACAGGGGTCTGCACCAGCCCAACAAAAGATGTTTTACAGATACTGCAATTAAGCATTTTCTGGCAAATGCTAAAGACTTAAAACTCTCCTTTCATTGCTTTTATCCACTTTACAGTCTAGGGTTCTGAGTCTGACTTAGTTTGAAAACAAAAAATTCTACTGTTCAAATACTTGTCAAACTCAGTGATTTGGGAGATGCATCATGGTTGAGGAGAGGTGACGGAGCTGTGGGGTTGCTTGGCCAGGGGATCTTAACTATTTTGCCAATTTTTATGTTCTATATGCAATAAGAAATGTAACACTTTGGAAAATGAGAGCTAACCTTTACTAGAGAAAGTTTACATTGTTGACACTCTGCTGGTGGCCACCGCGTGACTCGAACAGCTATAATATTGGCAGCGCCTCTAAGCTCAATTCATTCCGTTTAGGAGATAAAAGACTTTTGATAGCAAGTCATTACACTATAGGCAAACATATTTATGATGTGCAACACTGGACCACGCTATTGTTAGCATGAAGACATTCACCACGCTAGGGTTGCCCAAGAAGTTTCTAAAATGCCAATTTTAAAGGACTTAATTCAAGCAAAACTTATACCTAGTAATAATTGCTTCTTTCTAAGTGAACTTAGGGTATTCACTGATCAAAATGTGTACAGCTATCCTTTAAGGACATCCACAATTACTGTTGTCATAGCTCCAGTTAGGCAGTTCAAATTGCTTAAAACTTTAGTAATGACTACTTGGCTATGTTTGAATGAAGGTCATTTGCCCCTCCATTCACAGCTCACATAGTGCCTTTTCTACACATATCTCGGGGTCCTTTACAAAGAACACTAATCAAGACACAAAATAACATTGTAGCAAATAATCTTGTCACAAATTCCATTACACAGTAAAAGCTAAATAAAAAATAACAGCTTTTCTGCCTATATTTAAAAATTTATATCACTTAGTGTCAGGCAATTCAGAGAGGAGAATTCCACAAAAGAGAGGAAGGTGACAAGAAAAGATCCATTAACTGACACACACACGCACACGCATGCACGCGCGCGCACACACAGACTTTCACCAAATAAAAATGTTAAGAATGAACGTAGAAAATGAGTAATTAGGGACAGGATTTTTTTGCATTTTTTAACATATTTTACAAAAAAATTAAATAAAATGATAAATTGACTACTCTGAAATTACTGTGAGCAAATATATTCATCCAAATTTAGGCAACAACATAATATCTCAATTTAAACATTTATATGCATAAATTCTTCCTTAGGTTAGTTAGCATATGCTCTGCTAAAGAAGAAGTACATGTACTTTTGCTTATTTAAGAAGAAAAGAAGTATGAATTATTCCCACTCCTATCTTTCAGGCCTCACAAACACCCTTTGAGCTTTCATAATGCTGTAATCCAGAATTACTCAAAAATTTCTGTATCTGCTGAGTAATTTTCACTGGTTTCCCAGAAAAACTCAATTCTAATTATCATGTCTGTTTTATAGGTTTAAAAAGTAGAAATTGGAAGAAATAAGAGACTTTGGCAAAATGCTCACTTAACAGTACATATAGGAATTGACCAATTACTATTATGCAAGAAATACTAATTGATTTTTGCCTTAGACCTAAATATTTTGATCAATTCTTCCTTCTTACTAAAGGCTTACTCCTTTTATTGGCTCTCACATGCAACTCATATGTATTAATTTGAGGGAGTTCTTGAAAAACAGTACCTAGCTTAATAAATATTGGATAATTTAAAAAATGAATGACCTTGAAGAACTCAAAGACGTAAACTCATTCAAACTGCATGTCTTCCTACATGCCCACATACACCCCCACCTTGCTTGACTAAGTGTATGTGTCCTGTGCTATCAGACTTTCTTTTGAAAATCTTGAGGTAGTGACCACTAAAAGAAATGGTAAATTTTTATGTTTACTGACTCATTCTTCTATTGATTCAACATCTAATACATGCCATATAGTATGTGATAAAGCAGCAAGGCCTGGAGCCACATTTCCAGAGTCTGAACTTTAACCTCACTACTTACTAATCATATGACCTCTGGCAAAGTAATTCACCAGTCTGGGCCTCAATTTTCTCATCTGTAAAGTGGCCCCAACCTCAAAGGATTGATGTGATGATTAAACGAGCTAACGCATGTAATGTGCTTAAAACAATGACCAGGACATAATAAGCACTCAATAAATATTAAACATTTCTATCACATTCCAGGCCCTGTGGTAGGCTCGGGGAATGCAGTGGTAAATAAAAGGAGGCATGGTCCTCATCCTTGTTAAGCATTCAGGCTAGTTCTTGAGGTTTATGCACTATTTCCTCCTTTAAAACATATTATAAGGTTGCTACCAGGTATGGAATAGACTTTAACAAGGGAAAAGTTGAAGGAAAAAAATCCCAATATTTTGGATACAAAATTGAAGGCCATGTTTTGCCTTATTTAGAGCTTCATATATTGCTGCTTCTGTTATGGATAAAATTATGTGACAGTAACATTCCATATAAACTTTTCCAGAACCAAATTAAGGTTTCAGTTTATTTCGTGATTTATTGATTACCTTAAGGCATTAGTATAAATATTTTAAAATATAATTGCTAATGTTTTATATCAGAAAGTTATCTATTTTAAGTATGCGATTTTAAAATATTTATGTGATCTGAGTCTATTTGGAGCAACTCCTCCCCCCCGCCAGTGAATCTCTATGATGGAAGGCAGTGCAAAATGCAAAACCGATTTTTGTGCAACAGAAATGACCTTTCAGGAGGTTTTTCTTTTTTCTACTATTTATTTTGGGAACGTTTTTACAGACACTTTTTTCTTTTTACTTTGTTTTAAAAATAACAGAAAGGCAAGGGGATGCTTTAAGGTCTATGTGTCATGTTATCTAAACAATCTGTGGTTGTGGGCATACATTACATAGATGTCTTGCTAAACTGGAGCCAAGAGCTAATATGAATATAAGAAGAATCTGAAAGCTACAGTGTCCACAGGTATCATTTTGAATAGGTGAGAGTCCTGACCTGTGAATTCTCTTGAGGACTGGGAGAAAGGTGGGAAATAGGAGGTTTCCCATATAATTTCATTAAGTGGTGTTTTTATTCTCCCCTCCTGTCACTGATTTCACTCCATTTCTAGAACTATCAAAGAGATTGCATTACTGAATCCTGGACAGGATATTGTCCAATATTTAATATACTGCATAATCACTTGTATTTGAAGGGCGAGTATACTGAAACAATCAAAAGTGCCTGTTAAATTCTAAGTGTTTATAGGCAAGAGCCTCATGTTATTTGGCTTTAATTTTGACACAGTACTTAGCACCAATCGAGCTAAGAAAAGATGTCATTAACAAAGATGGTGACATACTCAATAATCAGGATTTCACTCATCCTCAAGAGCACTTGTGCTGGACTCTAGATAGCTATTTTTGTTTGGGGTAGTTGGGACTTTGACCCACTTAGTCATATGAATTAAGATATAACTCAGTGTGGTATTTAACTTCCAAGCACCAAGTGGGTGAGCATGAAATGGATTAGGATTGCTTTGTAAAGAGGAAGGGAAAGGCAAGAGAAGACACCTCCATTAGGTTCTAATAGTCTCTATGCCTAGTTATTTTTCCAGGCCCTCATATTTAATCATTTTACCTACAAATGTGAAGAAAAGAGAGAAGTGGGGATATTTTATGAATTCCCAAAGGAGGAGAGCTCTAGTAGGAGACATAAATTATAGAGGGCATTCCCACCTGGGATGAGAAGTTGGGCCAGGGGCTTCTAATGTGAGTTTACCAACTCTGCTATCATAAGACTTTATGCTAAAACATACCCTGTGCTAAAAATATATGTATATGTTTACACACATGCATACACAGTACATACTCAAAAGACTTTTAATTCTTCTCTAAGAACTAGTTTTCAACTAGAAAATACAGTATCTCAGGCCATGAACTTCTTTCAAGCTGCAGTAGCCAAAATTGGACAAACTGTAACTTTGATATAGTTGGTAGTCCAAGAGGCTCCTAGACATTTATTTAACAAACCGCATATATATTAAGCACCAATCTTTGCCAGGTTCCAGAGATCCAGAGATAAGATAACTTTAAGGACTCACAGCCCAACGTCGGAGACAAGATCACAATTAATTAGATAACGTGGTAAGAGGTGTAACAGAAAAAGATGGTAATAGCTTTACAGCCCATAATACGTTTTTGGTTGACACTGGAAATACGATATACACAGTTTGGAAACATCATACATACCACATCCTCCCCATGTTCCTAGCCTCCACCATCAGTCTACCACCAGCTTTTGTCACTAATCACATCCTCCTCACTGAAAAGGTAATCACTTTTATAATTCATGACTGATGAGTCCATTTTGATATGTTGTATTGGAAAATCAGAATATATTCCAGACTCTTGAGGCTGATGCTCTCTCTCTCCCACATATAGCTTGGTTTCTCAGAGAGAAATAAGAGGTTTAAGCTCTAATGTTTATAGTGTCTCCCATAATAAAACACACATTACACACCCCACACACCCCCGCTCCACATACACCGAGATCTACATTTGCAAAAGTAATTCCTTCTCTAAACATTCCAGGCAGCAAAGACATTTTAGGCCCCACCAATATTCTGGAGGTGCTTACAGAAGAAGTGACCTGAGCTAGAGAGGCTCTCATTGCTTCATCAACACCTTCTATAACAACTTTTTCACCCATGTCAAATTAGATCAAGGTTAAGAACACTGTTTTGAATCAAATAACTCAGATTAGGAATAAGTAGTTTTCCTTTTGCAAATAATCATATGCATAACTAGTGTTAGCAGCAAAAGATATCTCTCCAAGATGACTCATGTACAAAATAAATAAACCTGTAAGATTATGAATTAATTAATTGATATTACCACCTGGTTGCTGACTCTTACCTTTAGAGATATTCAGAGATAATTTTGAAGCTGCATAAATTTTTTCTTGATGCTGATGAATGATCACCTTATACTGTTTATTGGATATCAAGAGTACTAAATATCCAGAAGCTTTAAGGCAAGCACTGTGACATGTCACTTTGACTCAGAACTAGATTAGAAGTGAAACTTTTATGGTTCTAAGGAAACAGGGAAAAATAGGAAAGTATCCCATGAAAGCATAAAACTTGAAAGGCTAAACTTGTACTTAGAACTAATCCAGCCCCTAGTTGTAGCCAACAAGTCAGGCCCCACTCCTGGAGGGGGTTCATCAGGCCAAACTTTCGCTGAGTGCCAAGCCGGAGAAGACTAGACTGCCTCCACCCGCCCAATCAGGAAAACTGGGACACTAGATCTGGCATGAGAGTTTGACTTAGAAACTACTGAGGAGCCAGAAGCTAAGCTACCAAATGATTAAAGTTGCTTCTAACGGGCATTATTTTCCACTGTTTGTTTCATCAATAAGGAAGCAGGCGCCTCTGTACTATTTCACAGGGTGGAAATGCTTTCTGGAGTTAGATTGTCAAGAGCCGCTTTTTAAAATAGCAATACTCTTATCATAGTAAAACTTGCCTGCTGAGTCAAAAGGAAAGTTGGCCTCATCTGCCTTTACAGCCCAGGAAGAATTTAAAATGTAAAGATGCCTGGCATGATTCCAGCTGTTGGCTACTACAGATACTTTTAAATATCCACTCTTTTATTGATCTGAAGGTACATGGATAAGCAGGTATATACTGTAAATGGAAAACAGAAAGAAGGCCATCTATAAAAGTCCAATTGACTGAAAGCAAACAATAAGAAACCTGTATTTTTCTTTTGTCTGCCCAAAGAATCTGGCTTTACTAGACCCCACTCCAGGAGAAAAAAAACACAAATGAGTGCCAAGGCATATCTCACTCCTTATGAAGATGAGGGAAGAGAAAGTTCCAAAAAAGAAATAATGTTTCCAATAAGGATATTAAATCTAATGCTATTTTGATGTCAAGTCCACCTTTCCCCTAATCCCCATTGATTTTTATTCAGCTCAATTTGAAGCCATAATAGAATTCTGTTTTAGGAATCCTCACTCTCAACAAAATTAATTAGCAGGATGATACAATAGGTTCTGTGACGGTAAATGACTAGCCTGGAAACATAAACATTGATAAATTCCAATGGAACATTTTGGCATAAAACATATAGAATGTGCCAGAAGAGGCATATCTCTGCGTAATATTGGGGTATGTCAAAGATAAGGATGTCAGATAAGGATACAGATGGGTGTATGTCTGCCTGTGTGTGTGCATGTGAGTGTACGTGCATGCATGTATATTTGGGTGAGGTTCTCCCAAAGTTGCCTGAGTAAAGCTGAAAATTCAAGAGTTTTTCTATGGCAGTCACATAAGACAAAGGAGAAGACTAGAGTAATTAATAGACGCCTATATGTAACCAGCAACGCGTTCTTTCTTTTGGCTGACTATGGTGGTGAGAGGGAAGCAGAATCCCTTATTACACATTTTTAGTAGGTCAGGCCAAATAGTGTGGAAAATAAGGAGAATTATTTATACTTCAATGAAAAGATTTTACAGATATGCAATAGAAGGTACAGTGCACAATGTATTCAATTTGAGATTCTGAGAATTTTAGATACATATAGTAATTTTGTGATTTGGAAGCTTAAGAATGAAGTGAAAACTGTAGTTAGAGCACATTTTCCCAGGTTTAATATAGACTTACAAGCTAGGAGTAACAATACCATATGCCTATTCCAGGGGTTCCCTGAGAGGCAACGAACTGTAGGCACGACTCAAGGGAAAGAGGGAAGAAGGACTAGAAAACCATCATCGTCAGGACTTTTCCTTTTAGGTCAAAAATCCTAGTACTTTCTTTCCTGGGAGGAATAATTTGTCCTCTGGGGAACAGATACCGCTAGGGGAGCCTTAGGAAACCCCTTGCTGGGGTAGGTAAATTATTTCTTAAAAAGTAGAGGAACTCCCTAGGCATCTCACTAGGCCATTTGGGGGATGTTTGCCTTTGTATAGGAGGATTGAGGGCTAGGACCCAGGCTGCAGTAATCCATGGGTCTGGCTCCAGGGCACATGGGCACACTGAGGATAAAAGCAACCCTTCTTGGGAAATGTATCCCCTTTCTTTCTCTCACTTGACCTTACATGCCATCAGTGAGGAGAGAGTAAAACAACTCTTACTAGGTGTGCATCAGTTCTTTCGTGCCTACTCTACATTATGCTGTGAGTGTTCTTGAACATTCATCCAGCAACTCCTTGTGCTCAACATATGCTTTCACAGCCAGAAAGGAGTCAAAACCACCACACAACCTATACCCACAAATGAATCCTCCCCTGTACCCGACCCTCTAAGCTCATAAATTTCTTCTTTCCCTACGAAATACCCAGAAATTCTATAGTAATTATGCAAAAGCATTCTAAAGAAGGAATACTAAATAAGTTCAACAGTTTTGTTCAAAAATCGAAATTAGTTTTTTGGGAACACATTGAGAAACAAGACGATGAAAATCAGAAGAGAAGAAATATTTTGGGGAAGAGCCCCTGGAAGAATTTGGGATTTTCAGTGTTCGGTTGTCATAGCTACCATTTGTTCAATAATTTTAGATGAATTAATATATTAACCCCAATTGCCAACCTAAATTTCTAGGAAATTGTGTCCTCAGGAATACCCAAAGCATTCCTTTAAAGGTATTACCAAATGCATTTCCATGTACGAAATCGAACTAGATACTCTTCTGAATTGGAAAATGTGATCCAGAAATGCCTGGGCAAATAGAACCTTTGAGGAGCATAACTATGCAACTAGGCTATCCCCAGATATTGAATGAAACCTGAAATCTAACTCATTTCTTGAGTTAGTTCCAGAATAGCATCTCAAGTGGCCTGAAATATCTTGGTCACTTTAGGAGGGGGAGAAATCAACTGGTTTCTGAGAAAGTACAAAGAATAGGTCAACTTTTTTAAAGCATTTCTTACAATGGTAATTGGATTGTTATCATTTGTTGGGTAGCAAAAATCAGATGAAACCTTTTTTTTCTTCCCCTAAATTAGCAGAGATTGCCACTGAAACGCTCCTATCTCTAACAAGTGTGCATAGTACTAAAATTCAATTTCAGTCATGTTATCAAAACACTAAGACGAAAAATAAGCTTCAGAACTCATAAATGCAATTGTTGATGTACTAATGAGCAAGAAAATTACCAATAAAGGAGGCAGAATATTGTAATACATTTTTTAAAAGGATTAAGTGAAAAATAACTTGTCATGGTTTTGATCTTATTCTATAAAGAGTCAACTCCCTCTTTAGAGATTTATCAGTTCTCTCAAGGCCTCTGGGTAGCCTAAATGGTTCTGTAGTGCTATATTATTCCAAACTTTTGTAATAGCATTCAATGCAGCATAATGTAATTTAGGCTTGAAAGAATTGATGCACCTAGTTTAAGAGTTGCTTCACTCTCCTCTCACTGATGGTATCTGATCTAATAGGTGGAGAAATGTGCTGAATTGTCACAGCATACATTTCAATGAGAAGAATCACTACAGGATAGAAATATTTATGGAAGTGCTGACAACATATCAATTAATAATGCCTGCAAGATACAAACAGAGAATATTCTATCCTTTACAAGTTGAGAAACAGCCAAGTCAAGACTTTATTTCATGCAGCCTCTCATATTGCAACACAGCAAATAATTTCATCTCTGCTGGATTAGTCAGACCTGAGATTTTGCTAAGAGCTGGTATGAAAAAGAACAATAAGAAAAACTGCATGTCCTGTGTGCTACCATCTATGTAAACCAGAAAAATGGGGGAGGATATATACATAAATGTTTGTATATACAATGAATATTTAACTTAGGAAGAAAACCTACGATACTGAAAAAGTGGGTACACCTGAGGTGGGATACCATGGGGCAGGCAAGGATGCAGACATATTTTCACTGTGTACTCCTTTGTACTGTTTGAATTCCTTCTTCTTTTTTTAACCATGAGTATGTAATAACTACTTAAATTTTTTTTTAAAGAATGGCTGGAGAACAGATGAAGAATATGTACCTTATAGAAGAGTAAGTTAGCAAGCTGTTCAAGAACTATTCTGAATTTCAAATATCAGTAAAGAAAGAGAGAGTTTACTCTTTGGCCTATAGACAAAGTGACTTATGAGTTGTAACAAAGATAGTTTAATGACTAAACATGACTTGCTAAAACCCAGTACTGCCATTTATTAGTTGCCTGTTCTTGAGCAATTAGCGTCTATGATCTCATCTGTAAATGGGTGTAATTATATGCACGTGCATGTGTATCTGTATGGTAAGGGACAGGGGTAATCAGGACCGACTACCTGGGGGAGGGGACTGGGTCTTATTAACTAAAGGAATGGATCCCTGTACTCTGTATTAAGGGGACTTAAAGTCTGATAAGACTTTGAAGATGGTTAAGTTTTCTTTTTGTTTTAAAAAAGTAAGCAAGGGCAACGAGAATTGATCTCTCTGCTGCAACATTTCCTTCCTTTGCAGTCTCCCCTTCAGCTGGGTTCCAGCGCCGCTTCATCTACGACATTCTTCTTCAGTTACAGAGATGCTGAATACTTTTGTATATTTCCATGGGCCAACATTTCTGGAAACTTATCGGCAATGTTTATTGTTTATTAAACTCTAATATATACATTTTATGGTTCACTTAAAATTTTACTGACACAAAACCTCAGCCAGCCAGCCGTTAGCACTTTCCCCCCTATTTATTAATCATAGATGTCTTTCCCAAACAGTCTAAATTTTTACCCATTTTATCTATATGAGCAGCCAGTAGTAAAATATCATTCCTTTTCCTGTTTTTCTCTGCTTAAACCAGCTCTAAATATATCTGTAGGCCAAATAGATTCAACTGGAGTTCATAAAATAGTGCTGCCCCAGCAAATCTCTACTCAACCTGTCTTTAATCTTTAGGAAAGTTTAACCGTTATCCTAGGTTTAAAAATTAAGCGATGTGAGTCGACACTATAACCACTAAGATGAAACAGACAACAGATTTCTTTTTGAAAGGTCTGCTATTTGGTAGTTAGTTCCACAAACCAATTATGTACTGCGTCACCAGTACGATAGCCAGTTGATGTTTATGTGAAGGTACCCTGGAAGTAAACTGAAAACAACTCCTCAATCTAAGCTGACTGCCTCCTGTGTGGGAACTGTCCCCAGCGGGCTGGCAAAATGAACTGTAGTTTTGTATAGTAATTCAGAAGATAATTGATTATTTGCCAGTAGTCTGTTTTTGAGTTGCCACTTATTATTATTTTTTTTATCCACTCCAGGGACACACTTTCAATTTCACAGTCTTTTGCACATAGTGGACAGTGGCGTTTAATTTCTTAAAGGAAAGCGCACGTTCTCTTTCTATTATAGTTAGACTAGTGACTCTCTAAAGAACAGGCAAAGGAGCTTTATATCCAGGGAGAAAATGTCCATGCTCACGTTTGCATGCTCACTCCATCCTTGGTGTTGTGGCTTACGAGCTGGGAAGGGAATGAAGAAAAAGCCTTTATTCATGTAAGAAAAGACACCTTTGTATCTCACAACCTTCGATGTTCTGTCTGAGGGAGGGTAAACATTCCTGAAGATACCATTCTTTAATTGTTTATGGATTACTTCTCTTTATTTTACTGTTAGAATAAGAGTTTCTAGCAGAGTTAAGGAAAATCTTGTCAGGAAACAGTTGTTTTCCTCCTACAGACTAACATTCCTGCAGGCAATGCAGCAAATTAACCAATATAAATCTTTCCTTCAAAACACAGAAATCTTTTATCTATTTAGGAACAGATCACACAATATAACATGCTGAACTATTTCTATTAAGCCCAAAGATGACAAAAAATTGAAAAGAATAAATCCATTATAAAGAATTCATATCTGCTGCTTTGTGAGCAATCCATAATACACCGTATTGTGCAAACTATAGGAGATGATGACCCAACAATACAGAATGTAGAGAGGGCTTTTGACAACAGAAAAGCATAAGAGAGAGGATCATTTAATGGAGACTGAAAAAAAATATGATCCTGGATTCTTTTTCCTCCTTTATTTGTTGTATCACTTTGTAAAACCTCTCTATGCCTTGCTCTCTTCATCAGAAAAATGAGACCTATGGTTTTATTTTTATAAAGTGCTTTAGGATTTAGGAGAACCCAGAATGCATTATATGATGAAAGCCACCATGGTGCATGTCATGTGACTGCGACAGAAAAGGGTCTAGGGACCAAAAGCAAAACATGAATCAGCAATGAACACTCATTTTGTTTGTTTAAAACCCCAGGATGTGCAAATATATGTCAGAACTGAAGTTGACCCTCTTCCTTTACAATCACACATTACTCTATCTGGGTCTGGTTTTGAAACTTGAATTTAATAGAAAGAATATGAATGTAGGAAGGGGCAGGGACTCTCTCAAGTAAACCCCAAGTCACTAGAGGTGTTACCAAGAGCTACACCAATTCACACCGAATCCCTCAGAGGACCGGAGATGGAGGGCATTGGGGTCTTCCCTCTTCTCCCCTTCCTCAGCATACCCCTATTCTCAACAGAGTTTTGCACTGAGGGGACAAATCAAGAAAGGAAGAGCTGTCTCTTCTAACTGCCCAAAGTTAAATGGGTTTTAAAGACCAGAGGAGAGTCAGAATTGGTGACAATGTAGATCATTACATTGAGAGGTAGGTCAAGACAGTGGACTAGAAGTTCAGAATTCTAGGTCCCAATGCTTATTCCAACATAAACTTACTACATTACCTTCAACAAACCAAACTTTTTGGACCTGTGTCTTCTCAACTGACACTGAGGGTGAGAAAGGTGGGGAACTGGTTTAAATGATCTCCTTCCAAGACGTAGAATTCTATTATTCTTTGAGTGCATGGATAGTGACTTAAGATCTGGAACATGTGATCGTGTAGGAAAGGCTTAAAGTATCAAGGTAACTTTCCCTGGAAATGACATCCTGGTATCAGGATGAAGAAAAGAGGAAACAAAAGCACAGAGAAATGCCACAGTCACACAGCTAGCTAGTGGCAAAATTAGGACTAGACTTTGGGATTTGAACAGAAATTCTGATATTTTTTACACTACCGTGGATTTCTTGTAAATGTTCCAACTTTAGAAGTCTAAAACTAAAGCCATTAAAAAAAAAAAGAGTCCCAAACACAGTGACATTCTCTGTCTCTTTCTCTCTCTCTCTGTTATATATAATCATTCAATATATATTGTATTTATCAAATGAATACTATTCCCATATGAACCTGTTCTCCTTGCTGTACCCGGTTTTTGGCTGGTGTCATCCCAGAGGCCCGGTATGCAGACACGGAAACCCTGGCACATCCCCTCTCCTTCATTCCCACTCTGAACCACCCTGCATTCACCCAGACTACCAAACGCAGCCGACTTCCCCTCTGACTTCTTTCTCCACTTCTATATTCTCTTCCTTATCCCCAACATGTTTTCATCGTTCAGGCCTTCATCTGTTGTCCCACCTCTGCCCTCCTAATTGGTCTCCTTGTCTGTAAATTCCCCCTGCATATTATCGCTTAAAAAAAAAAATCTTTCTAAAATTAAAATGTAAACATGTCTCTCACCTGCTTAAAAACTGTCAAAATTCATTAGTTTACCCACAGGACAAAGTCTAAGCTTCCTAGTAGGAAAAACTAGGCCCTTTCTGCCCATGGCCTCTTTCCAGCTTGACTCCCTCCATTCTCCACACACATTCCATGCTTCAGCAAGAACAAATGCTTGCAGATATTCCCCAGGTACTGCATCCCACTGTGTCTCGGCATATTCTAGTATCTCAGTCTAGAAATCCCTATTTTTTTCCCCATTGTTTACTTGAAAAATACCACTCATCTTTTAATACCCAAGTAAATCATTCTCCACCGGGAGTCCTCTAACTCGGCACTCCCCCTCAGAGTTAGCTACATCCTGTTCTAAGTTGCTTCTGCACTTTGGACAGGCTTCCACTGTTGCATTCTTCACACCATACTGCAGTTGCTTATTTATATCGCTCCCTCCCTCACTAAACTGAAATCCTTGAGGGCAAGAATTGTATCTTAATCATCTCTATATCCTTAAGACAGGGCCTGGAACACAGAAGATCTTCAACATGTGTTTATGACTATGAGTGAACGAACAAACAGGCAAACATTCATTCATTCAACAACTATGTTACTAAATGTCTCACAGAGTTCTGGGAAAGAGATAAAAAACTTCCACAAATAACAAACAAGAAGAATATCTGACAGAGATAAGAGCTATTCAGAGAATTAAACTGGTAAGATGGAATGGAAAACAACTGGGTATCTACATGGTCAGGAAAGGCTTCTTCTAACTCCTCAATGACAAGAATTCTCTCATATGCTTTATCAAGAGAACAGCTATTGTCCTGATGGATTAGCAGTAGCTCAAACTGAGAGACAGAATATAATCAAGGATAACTCAGAGGGTTTTGGTTTAGCAAGCAAGTAAATCATAGTGCTATATACTCTGATAGGGAAGTCTGTGAGAGGTGCAAGTTTGGGGGGACAAAATTAAAAGTATCCATTTGGCTTCTTCAACTTGTAGATGTTTACTGGATATCTAAGTAGAGATGTCAACTAGGTAGTTAGATACATGAGTCTGGTGTTTTAGAGGGTGTCATGACCAGAGAGAAAGACTTGAGAGCCATCAGCTCCCCCCAAAATGGTACTTAAAGACACCATTAGACGATGATATCACCAAGGGCGAGCGTGTAGATTAAAAAGAAGGGCCAAGTCCTGGGAGACGCTGTAACATTTAGAGTTCAAACAGAAGAAGAACCAATAAAAGATAATGAGAAGGACATACTAGTAAGCTAGGAAGGAAACTAGCAGATCATGGTCAACCATGAGAAGAAAGTATGGAGAAGGAGGCAGCGCTCAACTTCGTTGAACTTTGCTGAAAGATCAAGCAAGACAAAATGTCCAATTAGCAACATCCAAAGACACTGGTTAGCTAGATGAACTTTCTAAGAGTAGAGATAGGAATGAAGCCTAATTTGAGTTGAATCCTAGCTCTTCGTGAGTAATCACGAAAAGATAGTACACAGTAAAAAACCTTTTTTCCCCCCATCTCTGGTTAAAGCTAAGCCTAAAATGGGCAAAACTTAGATGAGATTTAGGACCGATTTCAGGAACAATTTCCTAGGAGTATAGTTAACAAAAAAAGAATCTATAATATAACCTCCTACAACATATTTAAAGAAAGGAAAGACATTCATCCTGTTATATTAATCAATTTAATCACTTTTATTTAATTTTTCTAAACTGAAAAAAATAGTTGGTCAAAAATCAGTCAAAATATGATTGTCGTTTTTCCTCACATTTTGGAGTACATTCTCTTATCCATCCATATACCTAATAACAACTAAACATACACTTCAGCCTTTAGAAACTAAGAAATAAGGACAATGTATCTGACTTCATATATATTATGGTATGAATGAATCTCTAATTGATATATTTATGGGTTAGACAGAAAATCCATTTTAAAATTTGTAGATTGATGATAAAATGAAATGGCACATTCTACACTCAAACTGTCAGCCATAGCAAAGCTGAATAAGACTATTTCCTTTCTCAAATTCTTCATCTCAACTTTTTCTTGTGGCTTTCTTCCAATAAGATGACAAAGATTTCACAAGTCATAATCTGCTGAGCAAACTCCCAAAGAAACCAAACTAATGGACATCAAGGTGTTAGCCTCTACTTCCTTAGTGACAAAAACGTTCTTGATTCTCTTCTAATTGCTGAGGGCTTCTGTGATTAAAAATGGTTATCCTTACAACACGGACACGGGTGATTTAATCAAAGAAGTTAACTAAAATTCCCACTCATAACCTACTAGTGTGTACTGAAGTATTGATACCTATTTTACAGGGAGCAAAGGATGTTGAAATATTTTGTACATTAAGGAAATATCTAAGTAAAAGCAGGAATGAATATCACAAGACTTACGTTCTTTTATTAAATAGAAAAAGATGTGCAAAAAGGTAATTCTGATGGACAGAAAAGCTCAGCTTTAGCAAAACTAGAGCGATCTGCTTGGGTGCACGACAATAATTTTATAATGATCTTAAAATAAATGTGATCCCTTTTAAATTTTAGCTGCCACAAAACATTATGTCAAATATTAAAATGGTGCACTGTTAATACTACAGCACAGAATGTGGTTGGCAACTTTGGGTTAGAATAATAGAGTACGATGGCTTTTTAAAATGGGTCTTGATTGTTTTGAAGCAAATAAAACAAAACGAAATAAAACCCATACAAACAAATGCCTTAATTGCACAAAATAACTACCTAATTGGAGCTATTGGTAGATATGTGGCATAATGATGCCACAATATATATTTATCATTTATGAATGAAGTATTTTCAGCAACTTAATACCTTCATCAAAATATGCTAAACACCTCATATATCTGCACAATACAGTAAAGCAAATTTGGCAAAGAGAAAAGACTCTTGGCCTTTATGACAAGACTGTCGTCCGTGGTTCTGTTTATTTTGGGAGAGTCTTCTTTAAAGAATGCTATTGGTTTATTTTAGGACATGATTAGTTCATCAATAAGACTTAACCAACCTTAACATCAATATCAGACTGGAATAGGAACTACTATATACCGTGATGATTCACATTATCTATCCAGCTGGCATGACTTGGCAAACAGCATTCTACAAGACATTACACCAGCTTGTGATGGCCTGGAGATGCAATGTGCCCACTCTCTGTGAGTGCTGAAGGCGTGGCATGTAAACCCTGTTAACTGCCAGCATGCATTTTTCTACACCCTAGCAATTGGCAAATATTCCATGTGTAGCACAAGTGGGGGGGTTTATGAATAGGAGGCTGCAAAAAAAAAAAAAAAAAAAAAACAAAGCAGAGACAAAAGGGAATGAACTTCCACACATACTAACCATTTAAGGAAGTGAAGGTGACCATGCATGCTGGAGGCTTCATGTAAGGTGCAGGGCAACGCTATCAGATGTGTTACATGCCATAGACAGTGACAAACAAAACATGCAGAAAAGGAACTTATGACCAGGAAAATACATCCCAAACAAGCATTTAGTGTGGAAGGTATGTATACTCTGAACTCAGAGCTGTACATGTAACCATACCTCCTGACAAACTGCCCTACGGTCTGCCTCATGATGTAAGAACAGACTGGTAGATTTATGGTCCTTACACAGTTACCTCTCACCTGTTTATGATGAGCCAATGTGTTAGCAACTGAAAGGTAACTGCAGAAAGTGGCCATGCAGTTTTCAAACCCGAGTGCCCCTGAGCATTTTCAGGAAAGTAACCAAACCAAAATTTCACTTATCTAAGTTTTCTTATAGTTTTTTAATCACTGGGGAGGATTTCTTACTATATTTTAAGCACCAATCAATGTGAGAAGTACTATATAACATCAAAGAATTACTCACAGCTTCTGATTCACATTAAAAAGCATGGGTTGATATCAAGTCACAAAATAGGTGAGTGTTAACATGACAAGGATATGAAACATGTGTATAATAATTCTGAGGTTTTCATCATTACTTCTCTCAGATAAATTTAGTATAATTTCTTCATAACTCGGTGAGTCATTGGCCAACTCATTACAATAATATAATCAATATATTATTGAGACAGAAATATCCTGGCAGTATGGCAAGATTCTGGAATGCCAGTTTCTAAATGACTGTCCAAGTATTACACGTGTCATAAATGGCTGACAAAGGGATGCCAAATCACCCCGGGTGCTGAGGTCATTGTTTTACTTTGAAGTTCCTTCAGATCTATTGTGTTAGTTCCCAGGTCAGAGCTATCTCCTCTCTCCTTTTTTATTTCACTCTTCAATCATGATGTAGAATTAAACAATTATTTGACAATGAGATAACTGAAGTTATTTCAATGGGTCTAACGTGGCAAGTTCTTTTAGAATTCTACTTGCTTGGTTTTCTCGAAGAGGAGAATCCTTGATCTGCTTGCCAAGATTTATTACAGAAATTTTGCATATCTTATGGTTCTATGATAACCTTCAGAAAGCTAAGATACTAAAGGATGAGCTTGGAGCACATGTTTATGGGATAAAGCGCCCCTATTAAGAATCTGTGAGAAAGGCTTTAAGGCCTTAGCTATATTTTCAAGTGTATATTCTATGTCTCCTCAATTAGATGGTAAGCTCCTAAAGGAATTTGGTACAGTGTCTTACACACAATGGGTGCTTCACAAATGTTTGAAGATTCACTGATTGGAGAAGCATCCATATATGACCCCATGAAAATTCAAGGAAAAATCCTCTATGTAAAACAAAATGCTATCATTATTGTTTTGTTCCCATGCCTCTGACAGCCAGCATAACAAAACAACAAAAACAGTAACAACAGCAAAAAAGAGCAATGATGATGTTCATAGTTAAGTTTAAATTCTTCCACTGTTCATAGAGTCAAATAATTATACATTTTGTCTCCTGAGCACACTCTTCAGTTCAGTATATTCTTTGCACCAACCATATATTTTTGGGAAACTGTAACTTGTTTTACCAGCTGGTTTATCCTCTCTCACTTTGCGCATTTCCTTGGATATGAGATTTATTCTGCCTTAGTTTCTTTAAGCTGCCATTTCTGTATCTTTCCAGAGAGGAAAGAGATATAGTGAAGTCCTATAAGGGACCATGAAGTTACATTTTACATTATTGATGTATTTTTAATGCCAATGCACAACTGGTCAGAATTTGTGGTTAGAAAATATAAGCATGTGTGTGAGGACAGGAACTAAGCAGCTTATGATAGGGAAGGATGATTCAAATAAAGCGAAGTCCCTTAGTTAGAAGAGATGGAGATGGGCAGTGTTAGAATTAACTTGCTCTAAATGTGGAGCCATTGAACTGGATCTGGAAACCGTAAATAAACATCTACCTTGGGATGTGGAATTCACTTAAGGATTTCTTCAAATGGAAACATACTTGTTGTGAGACCCTTGGTTCCCAAGAGGAGAGCGCTATAGAAGCAGACTTCATTTCTACTGTTTCCTGTAGTAAGTTGAATCTGACAGCTGATTCTCCTCTGGACAAGGAGAATTTTTAAGCCAAGAATATAAACATAGTTCATGTTTCTGTCTTCATCTTATCCTAGATGGTGCTTTAGCCCAAGATTTCAGTGCATGAGCTCAAGTTCAGTGAACTCTCCAAGATTATTACGCATTTCCTAAGGAGAAGAAATGTTCAAAAATTGCTCTACCAATTAGATGTACTAGTTTCGTTAAAGCCCTCATTTAATTGCCTGGGATTCGTAAAAGATCTAGTAACAAAGCCACACTGTGCCATAACTTATCCCAGGCTGCACAGAGGAAACTGAAGCTCAGATAGGTTAAAACTGTATGCTCTCTGGGGCAGGGACAGTGTCTGTTTTGTTCTTCATTGCATTTTCATGGCCCTGCACAGTGTAGTGTAGTGGCAATACAGCCCAGCAGTTAAGAGCTTAGAGTCTGGAGTCAGACAGCCCCAGCTTGGAGCACAGGTTCCTAGCTCTAGCAACTACTTGGCGAGTGACCATAAAAAGTTGTTTCACCATATCTGAATCTCAGTTTCTTTACCTGTTAAAATGGAGATAATAATAGTGTTTAACTTAAAAAGTATTGGATAATTAAATGAAGTAATAAATGTAATGTGATCAAATAGTGTCTGCCACATGGCTAACATTTAATATATTCATATATTGTTAATAGCATTCTCATTATTATTATCTGGCATGTTGAGGGTACTTGATATTATACGGAATGAATGGATGAATGCAGCTGTTAAGCATCAAACTGGAACTGATTTTCTCACTTCCCTCCCAGTTCCTTCTTCCCTTAAACCATATTATATTTGTAAGTGAAAGTATCCTACAAAGATTGATGAACTTAGTTTTACTCAAACTCAATATCTCTTGCAGGCAGGTGAGGAGGAGCTTTTCATACTTCTGTTTTGCACCAGCTAAGGGTATTATTTTTTTTTTTTCACACAAATGAACTGAGCTTTTCTAATGTAGAGATTTCTACTAAGGTAATGCCCCATTTCATGACTTCTCCATTCGTTCTGGCATTTAAGAAATGCTATTGCTGATATTCCTGGACTGCAGTTTACGTGGAGAGAAATGTGGATAAGGATAATTCTGTTCTAAAGCTGCTTTCAGTCTTGCACTGCCAAATGTATTAACTCTCTTTAAATAGAAACACTCAAATTAAAATGGCAACTTTAGCCTAAAATTACAGTAATATAGGCAATGGTTTAATTTTACAAAACTGAAATGATTTGGAGGCTGTGGTAAAAGTATTTTGAAGGACACCCAAAAGTTGAAAAAAAATTCATTTTTTTATATAAGCAAACTTCAAAGTAGGACTGAGGAATTCTACAGGAAACTAAATCTCTGAACATTATAATGCCGTTCTTTGGCTTTCTTTAGCGCCTTCTTCTTCCAAAGAGTTGCATGACCATCACATGTATGGTTGTTCTATACAACACACCTGACAAAAAAATAAGAAGACTATGACCTTTTTTGTTTTTTTTTTTAAATAGATAGACAAGCTGGGGCATGAAGAATTTAAATGACTTTCTGAGAAGGACAGAGTTAGCTCGTGAGTAGATGAGTAACTTGAGTCTTTGGTTGAAATCCACTACTCCTGATGAATCTATGGTCACTTCTGAACATGACCCTTTAGAATAACTCTAATACATGTTCACCTTGAAGTCTTCATCTATATAAGTGTTCTGAGATTAAATCTTAGAAAATTATATACAATCAAGGCAATAAATTTTTTTCATGAGATGCTTGGGTTAATATAATGTCTTCTTATTGGTCCAAAAGAACTGGGGTAATATTAATAGAAATAGATATAATAGGGCCTGGATAAACCCAAATTTCCTCCTTTCTTCTCACTTCTTCAATGTCCTTGCTCCAACTGCTCTGTTTGAACCAAGAGAGTATGCTTGTATTTGTTCTTGTTTTCTAAGATCTGACACACAGTTTTCATACGGTAGGAGCAGTAACACTTGGAACATGTGAAGTCACACACATAAGAGCTGTGGACCTAACTCTCTATAATCTATAAATTCTTAGAATAGACTAGTGCTTCTCGAAGTGTAGTCCCTGGACCAGCTGCAACAGCATCACAGAGGAACTGGTTAGAAATGCAACTGGTAGAGCCCTCCCCAAGATCTACTAAATCAGAAATTCTAGGTGGGGCCCCGCAATCTGTATTTTAACACACCTTCTGGGTCATTCTGATAACAAGCAAAGGCTTGACAGCCGTTGACCCAGACTCAGAGCCCCTTGATCCAGATACTTGCATATTTGCATGCCCGGCGCCTGTTTCTAGCATCAATCTTTTTCCACGTGCCAAGTCCTATGCTTGAATATTTTATTTTTTTTCTCACCCATGTTAGCCTCTTCTTATGTATGAAACCACTGCCATTTATATGTGATAGGAGGCAAGATGGGTAGGAGATGTTCATATATAAGTATTCATATACATGTGCAAACTATTGTTTTCACAGTCGGTATCAAATAGCAGGGATACACATGAATATAAAATGTTTAAGGTGAGAGTATTCAATGATGTTGGAAAATTTACCAAAGAGATTAAACTATTCACAACATAACCCCCAAATTTAAGTGTGGTTCACAAAATACCTCATGTCTCCTCCAAGAATCCTGCCTTCTTACCCATGAATCCTGACCGTAGCACCAATCGATATTTCTAAGTTCCATTTAAAAGTTGTTTAATATTATGGTCTTGCAGAACTATTTTTCACTTAAAAAGAAAAGTCCCATCCCTTATGTTCTGAAGGGAGTATGAATACAAATCACTAAAACAATTGTCTTGGCCAGTATTTTGAATTCTGCAGAGCATTTTATAATCCAACAAACAATATGACACTTTGAATTTCTACCTTAACTCTCAAAGAAATTGACGTATTTTTTCATCTTTTCATTTGTGTTACATTAATATCATCTCCATGTTTGTTTCTTTGAGTCTTGACTCAAAAAGATAGCTAGATTCTGCCTTTTCTTTCACAGGCTCAGAACTCTGATATACAAAAAATAGTTTAAAACATTCACTCAAGTTTCCTCTCTCTAAAACGTCTTAGGGGCAGCAAACTCTTGTCCTGCAAAGCATACACCCAGGGGAGTTGGAGGGGTGGAATGTTTTATACAAAATGTAAGAGTATCAACAGACATTCTCTACAAGATCACAGTGACTTCAATATTCATAACTAAATGCATTAGAAATGGATACCAAAAATTTATACCAGATTGAAATCAAACTACCATTCAAGATTATAGAAGATTTAAGTCTGAATCTGTAGATAAATCATGCTGAGGACAGCACATACGAATTTGTCTTTTGTTTGTTTAAATTCATTATATAAGCTTTCTTAAATTTGAGTAACATATAAGTTCACCTACAAAGGAAAAGTCATTTTGAAACTATCATGGTTTACAGAACTGGTGCTCAGCTGGAGAAACACTGACTTAAAAAAATTAACAATTTCTTCTATGAAAAAACATTTTCTATTGAAATTTTCACTATCAAAACAATTTTATTCCTGTAATTTTATTTTTTATTTATAATTTTATTTATATTTTATATAAATATATAAATATAATTTATGTTATAATTTTATTTATAATTTTATTCCTATAAGACATTTCATTTTATCACTAAAATGAAAATGTATAGTTAAATTCTCGTGGATTCCAGGAATACACACATGGACAAGAGTCTGTGCACACCAGTCTGAGAAGCACAGCTTTATACTAATCCATGCCATCCCTCTGAGCCCTATCAAACACCTAGAGTGTAAGTGAAATATGTGCCCAAGAATATTTTAGAGTAATAAATGTTACTCTGTATCAGTTATCAGGAAATTTGAAAATTATTTCAGTTTACATTTTGAAAACGAATATCAGCTCCATGCTTAAATTTGTTTTAAAAAATAAAGACCCAATTTTGTTTATACAGATAGCCAAACTAATATGTTAGCTTGAAATATATCTGAACATTACTTGAGGTCACCTTTCAGTCACCCCTTGTCTTAATTATCCCAGATATGCACTCCTATCCCAGTTTAGAGGATATTCAGAAATGGAAATTCCATCAGTTATAATACAAAAAAGAATTTACACTCAAAATATTTATGCAATAAAATATCTATAAAGACAGTATCTCATTATATATACAAGGGAGAATAACTTTTAATGGTAGGAGGGAGGGCTGGCTTTCAAATTCTTACAGCGTCACCCACTCTGCTTATGTGCTAAACTTTGTTGATAGCAATACGATGCCTGTTGACTCTTGCAGTTCTACTTTAAGCCGAACAATCTCTCAGGAAGACTGAACCATCCAGTTTGCAGAAGGGGCATGGCTCTGCCAGGGTCCTATCTATCTGCAAGAGGGTACAGCTTACTCCCTGCATGGCATAGGAAATAGAAGGTGTGAAATAGAAAAATTTAATGTTTCAAAGTTTTCTTTGAGTTTCTGTGAATTCCCAAGTAACATATGCAAATAGTAAATGTAACTATACATATAAAATCATTCATATTTGGTTTTGGATGTTATATGTATAGTTATGTTTTGGATGTTACCTCAAATTACTTAACTCCAATGACTCACCAATTAGCACAGAATTCAGCACTGTCCAACAGAATTCTCTGTGGTGATGGAAATGGTCTATATTTGTGCTGTCCAATATGGTAGCCACTAGCTACACGTGTCTATTGAGCACTTGAAATACGGCTAGAGCAAATGAGGAACTGAATCTTTCTTTTACTAGCTAAAACTTACATTTAAATAGCCACATGTAGCTAGTGGCTACTGTATAGGACAGTGCAGGAGATAATCCTTTTCCTTTCTTTTAAAATACAATTTCCCACATTTGCCTTTACAGTCACGCATCACTTAACAACGGGATACGTTTTGAGAAATGTGTCGTCAGGTGTTTTCGTCATTGTGTGAACATCATAGAGTGCACTCACTCAAATCTAGATGGCACAACCTACTACACACCTAGGCTATATGGCACTAACCTTACAGGACCGCTGTCGTACAGGCAGGCTGTTGTTGACTGAAACACCATTATGCACTGCATGACTTTACTTTTATCTGGCTATTTTGATATTAAACCAACTTTTTATTTAAAAAAATCATTCTTTCTAAATTAAATCCTCTCTGTTTATAATTCAAGCCTGTTTCCTTTTGTTTGTCTTCTCTTCAGTGACATACTTGTGAAAGCCTTTCATAAGATTGGAAACAATTTTCAGAAACCCCCCCATACACTGTTCTCTTTGTTAAGCCAGATAAGTTTCACTCATTTAGACATTTTATCCTACCTCATCTTCGTTTACTTTTGCAGCTCTTTTCTGTACTCCTCATTTTTCTAGATACGTGAAGCCAAAATAAGATGCAACATGTACTGAATAAGGCAATGGGGTTTATGTATGGGGCGGGGGTAAGGGGGAGGGAGAAGTGGCTGACTATTTTAGAATAGTTGTAGATTTAGAGAAGAGTTGCAAAGATACACATAGTTCTTGTATCCCCCACACCCGTTTCCTGTTTAACATCTCACAGTAGCTTAGTATGGTGCATTTGTCACAACCAATGAACCAATACTGATACATTATTATCAACTAAAGTACATGTTTTATTCAGGTTTCCTTAGTTGTTACCTAACATTCCTTTTCTGTCCCAGAATCCCATCCAGAATACCATATTGCTTTTAGTCATTATGTCTTCTTAAGCTCCTCTAGACTCTGAGAGATTTTCACACTTTGTTATAACTGATTTTTTAATTAGAATCACTGTAGTTGAGCAAATGTACGGTCAAGTTACTAATAGTGGAAGAAATAAGAATAAAATTAATTTTAAGATCAAAGAGATAGTATTTCACCAAAAAGCCTGGTGAGCATACAGTGACAGAGACCTTTGCAAATAACACCAGTCACCCTGGACCATGGAGAATATCCTTGGGGTACTCTCCTAGATGCAAGTAAATCATGGCTCCTACCTAAGGGTGCTCGCCACTCCCTAGTGAATGAGAATCAACCCAACAATAAAATAGCCTCAAAACCTTATGTCCAGTTCATTGATGACATCATGTGAGATTTAAGATGCCTTACTATTTTACCGCTAACTCAACCTCTACCTCCACACACAATACATGGCCTGTCATTTTACTATGGAAAGAAATGAATTTGTCTGGAATAATTTGTTCTTCATAAGCTAGTCTGTGGCTACTTAGTAATTTGTGTTATTCTATATCATTGCAAATGGCAATTGGGTCACTGTTAGTATATTCTCATACATTGAAGAGCTTTTACAAATCATTGTACAAAGACAGCATCTCATAAAATATACATGAAAAAGAGAGGATATATTTTAAGGGAAGGAGGGAGGAATGGCTTTCAAATTTTTACAGACAGTGTCACCCACCCTGTGCAATTTACAAAATCAGTTACTGTCTCTAGAATAATGACTGGGAGCTAAAAAAGCATCTTAGAATGTATACGATTTGGACTCACTTGTGGATCCTACTTTTTAAAATATATGAGGTTTAGTCTAACCTATTCCTTTCCTAACAATCGTCTTTCTACCCTCTTTTTTATGATAGTTTTGTTTTGTCTTTTGAAACAACTTGTCCATGTTTTGGGGTGTTTATATAGGAGCAAGGCGGTATAAAGGCTCGATTTTCCTTGGTCCCTCACTTTTGCTGCACATAATTTAAGGCTATTTCCCCACCCCTCTTAAAAAGCCTCTTTGCTTCACTTTCTCAGACCTTGTCTTTAACAAAAAGATGGTATTTGTCCTGTATCATCTGCTTCAATTTCTACATTCACAGGAATCTACATTGGAATGTTTCAATGTGCCATTGTTTTTCTTTCTTTTAGAACAACTTATATTTTAGAAACTTTGAATTATAGAACTTAAGAACTGGAATCAACTTCCACATTGTCTGGTACATGCTCTTCAGTGACACAGGAGAAATCCAGGGCTCAATACTTAGAAAGGTCACAAAGTCTGTCAGCAGAAGAGTCAACTGCAGATCCTAGGTATCCTAAGTCTAAGGTATAAAGTGAGGAATGATTCCACTGCACTGCACGGCCTCTTCCTTTCATCGAAAGCAAGTTTACCCCCAGGGAACTAATTCCTAAAGTTCCAAGAGCACTTTTCTAAAATGGTCTGACCTTTGAGATCCAGTACGGACTCCGCAGGCATAAAAGAATAAGGCAGCAGTGAGCGTACCTGTGAAAATGTGTAGTGTATCTCCCAAACTAAGGTGCAAGAGTCTCCTTCCACATGCTGTTGAACTCCTTTTGTCCCTCTGCCCAGTCCTTCCAGACAAGTTCCTATGAAATCCATCCTCTTTTGAGGTTTTTGCTATCTGCAGTTCCTACTTGTGGTAAGGAACTCCCTGTCAGGGTGGTTTCAGTGCTCTTCAGCAACAGGTAGCAAGTGCTGGGAGAAGAGCTGAGGGAGCAGGCTGCCAACGCCGCAAGCCCAATCCCATCTCCCGTCATTCCCTCACACTGCAGGCATGTAAAGGGACTTCTTCCTAGATTAGGGAACTCTCTTTCCTGCTTCCATGAACATGGGACTGATTCTCAGACTCACCTTACACTCTTATTACTTAGCAACTGCCTACATATTCTTCACAATTCAGACAACCCATCACCTCCCTGTG
Source organism: Equus asinus (assembly GCF_041296235.1). Classification (NCBI taxonomy): domain Eukaryota; kingdom Metazoa; phylum Chordata; class Mammalia; order Perissodactyla; family Equidae; genus Equus; species Equus asinus. The sequence continues at coordinate 103,899,825 of NC_091793.1, forward strand.
CTTTCCCCCAACTTCCCCCTCCCCAGTCAGAGGCACCTCCTTTGGCTCCAATTGCCCATTGTATGTAACTCTATTTTGGTACTTGTTACATTGTACAGTAAAACTATATCTAGGCAGATGTCTCCCCCACTGGACTTTGAGCTCCAAAGCAGCAAGAAACATGCTTTCTTAGCTCTGGTATCTTGAGCAGGCTGCCTAATGTAGAACAGGCCATAGGAGTGATACAATATTTGAATACATGCCACGTGCCAGGCACCATGCTAAGGTATTCATAGGAATTATATAGCCCATACAATGACCTTAGACAATAGTGCTGTTATTATGATCACTTTACAGATTATAAAATTGAGATCCAGAGAAGTTAAGCAACTTGCCCATGTTCAAACATCAATTAAGTTTAAGCTCAAATACAAGTCTAACTCTAAGTCCATTTTCTTAAGTATTTTGTTGCTTCTCTGAGGGGGTCAGTAAATAGTTGTTGAATGAAGTAGCGCATGAATGTCAGCGAATGAATGGAAAGAATACTATACTAAAGCAAATGATACCAAGAATTCTAAATGCTCGAGCTGCTTGTCATGGAATCTTGCTGTGTAGACTGGAATGTTCTCCTAAGGAAGAAGATGGACATTTAGTGGGGAGGTCATCAAAGTATGAGTTTCTAAGGGACACAAGATGCATTTGAATTCTCTTCCAGGGGAAATGATAGAATCACTTTTCCTACTGGCTTATGAAGAACTCTGTGGAGGGGCTGGCCTGGTGGCATAGTGGTTAAATTCATGTGCTGCGCTTTGGTGGCCTGGGGTTTGCAGCTTCAGATCCCGGGCATGGATCTACACACTGCTCATCAAGCTGTGCTGTGTCAGCATCCCACATACAAAATAGAGGAAGACTGGCACAGATGTTAGCTCAGCAACACTCTTCCTCAAGCAAAAGGAGGAAGACTGGCAACAGATGTTAGCTCAGGGCCAATCTTCCTCACCAAAAAACAAGAAAGAAAGAAAGAAAAAAGGACACTGTGGAGAATGCTAGCATGACTGCTGTGAAGAAAAGGACCTGAAACCAATCCAGGAACACTCTTTTCTTCAAAAGAAAATTCCAGCTGATTCAGCCCGGAAATGTGGCTTTGAACAAGGAAGGCAACTGTGAGTTGGCTCACACTGGATTGGACATTTCCCAAGTGTTTTTCCCATGAAGCTGCAGTTTGGCCTTGCTTTTAGGGGCTAGTATGCTAAGTGACCAAGATTCCAAATACTCAGAGACCTCAGGAAAAAAATTCTGGCAGATAAATTATTTAATCTACTTTCTTTTCCTGTTGCAATCTTTTTCTTTAAAAAAAATGAGGTCAAAATGAAAAGAATGCGAGTTTATTTTAATGGGAAAGGCATTTTGTGGATATAAAAATTCCATTTCTTTAATTCCTTAACAAAAGGGCATTTCTTATACTGAGTAAAAATTCAAACTGCATACTTTAGGATATTTGATTCTAGTGTGTTTTAATTACTATTAGCAGGAGCATAAAAACTAGGCTATAGCTTCAGGGCTATCCAGTAATCCAACTCAACAAGTATGCATTCAGCTTTGTCTATGCTAGAAGAGATATGAAAGGTGTGTGTGACAAGGGTCCTATACTTCAAGGCACAGACATGCAATCTTGTCATGGAGAAAAGAGACATCCAGAAAATAATTAGAGAATGAGACAGTATAAAAAAAGGGCTAAAATTTAATCCAATAAATTCTCTTTACAGTCATGGATGGAGGGAAAGACTTTGAGGCAGAAGTAGAATGAGATATGCCTTGAAGGATTGCTTTTATAAGTGAAAAGGAGATTTTTTTTTAACAAAAGATTTCTTTGGTAACAACATGGACAGAAACAGAAAAGTACAAAATAGCATTCATTCGAGTGTTCATTCAACAAATATTTGCTGAACACCCGTATGGATAAGGCCTGTGTCAAGAGCTAGCATGACGTTTCTTCTTATTTTGCAGAGTGAAGAGATCACACTAGCAGGAACAAAGGGTAGATTTTAGCCCCTTGACTGTGGATGAGTCACTTAACCGCTCGCTCTGAGCCTTAGTTTCCACTCTCGTGAAATGAGGGGATTAGCCACTAGGGGTTTTCAAAGTTGTTGTTGTTTTCTTTTAGCAGTGAAACTCTTTTCAGTTCTAATTAAATCTTAAACCCAACCCAAATACATGAAGGAAGCAGAATAGACCTGCTCTGGCTGCAGTAAGAGGATAGGGTTGGGGGAACGAGCATCCCGCCTTGCCTCTTATTCAGCATCTCTCTCTTCTTCTCTCTCCCCAATGCCTGCCCCAAGGCCCCTCTACAGAATCCTAGGATTACAAGGGAAGTCGTTTTAAAACAGCTCATCTTCCTGATTCCTCAATTCCCTCCCAATTGTAAAGTGTTGCAATAGGAAATATAAGCAATCAGAGGATTCCTTCTTTAAACAGAGTTTGGTTATAAAGGATCCTGGATTCCAGGACGCCAAAGCAGTATAGGTTCTTAAGCGAAATGAAAAAATTGTTGTTTGAAAGACTTGTTTGGAAGTGTCTGGTAATACCATTTAGAAGGGACTGGAAGAAGAAAACTAGATATTAAGCTATAACGGCCTCGGCTAGGCTGGCATTACTAGGGAAGGTAAGGGTCAAACCAATCCAGCAAAGGGAGAATCTGCAGAACTTGGTAAGATTAAATAGAGAGGAAGGAGACAAAGAAGGAGTCAAAAATAGCCTTCCAGTTTGTAAATCCAATATGGTCCTACGGACAGATACGGGTAAGCGCATCTCAAACTTGGTGCACAGTGGAATTGCCCGGGGAGCTTTAAAAGACCCTGATAACTCGTTCTTACCCCCAGAGATTCTGAATTAATTGGTTAGGGGTGCAGGCGAGGCAGTGGGATTTGAAAGCTCCCCAGGTAATTCAACTATGCAGCCAAGGTTGAGAGCCACTGAATTAGAAGGGCAGGGAGTCCTGGCAGGCCTGGAGAAGGTGCTTTACAAACTATTGACTGCTGTTCTTATGGTCCAGCTAATTTTTGTTAAAGTTGATTTTTGTTAATTCTTTGGCTAATATTAAATACTACCATATAACTACACATGACAGTTATGTGTAGTAGCCTTTTTTTCCGATATTATCCTGTCAATAGATCTCTATGGTATTTCCAAGGACACCAGCCTCTGTGTTTTTCCAATGTTAAAAAATCAAGGATAAGAAATCTCCACTAACAAGAAATGTGTGTAAGTATGTGTGTTAAATGCTATCATTTCAAAAGTTCTCCTTTACAACACATTGTTATTACAGGATAATAGTGATGTTTATCCAAAAACTGTCTTTCCTTAATGCACACACACATATACACCACACACACACACACACACCCATACACACACACAATGCAGAGACTTATAAACAGCATATTACGCAGGCATTCTCATCTTGAAATACTATTTAGTCTCTATGAAGGCATTACTAAAAGTCAAGAGAAGTTCAGCATTTACTTTGCCTAAACATAGTAAAAGCAAGAGAAATGAAATTTTAAGTCACAGCAACCTCTAATATTGGCGTGGTCTTTTTTTTTTTTTTTTATTTCCTTTTTCTCCCCAAAGCCCCCCAGTACATAGTTGTATATTCTTCGTTGTGGGTTCTTCTAGTTGTGGCATGTGGGACGCTGCCTCAGCGTGGTCTGATGAGCAGTGCCATGTCCGCGCCCAGGATTCGAACCAACGAAACACTGGGCTGCCTGCAGCGGAGCGCGCGAACTTAACCACTCGGCCACGGGGCCAGCCCCAAGCATGGTCTTTTTGAGTTTTTAAAACTCTTCTACAAACATTATCCAGATGGACCCTAACAATAGTTCTATTATTGAATCATTACAATTTTCTTTTTCTAGATGAGGAAATGGAGGTCCAGAAGTTAGATAATACGCCCAAGTCCCAGGGGTAGAATTTAACCCATTAAACCTCAGGTCTTTCCTTTCCTAGTTCAGTTCTCTGTTGTTTGTCTCAAGCAAACAGTTTAGTTTCAGGTGCCCACCCTCAACTGAGGCTCTGAGAGGGACAGGTCAATGTGTCTCCACTCAGTGATCTCACTTTCCTCTATGTCTCACAGGGCTTTATCAATGCAATCTAATAAAACATTATTTTCTACTTTTATTGGAGCTATAAAAATGTGTTCATGTAAGATTGTAAGAGTTGTGTTTCCTCTCCTCAAAGCACCTAACATACTTTCATGTACTGAACCAGGTATGGGAATATATTCTCTCACGGCTGTATTCTGTTTTAACCCAATTTGTTAAGACTTTTAGTTCAGAGTCACAAATATCTTTTGTCAAATTAATTTATACTCCTTCTTCCACCCTCTTGTGAAGCATACAGAAGCCATCTATTATTTTCTAAATGGCAAACAGCTCTTCAAATAAGGAAAAACTATTACCATATCTTCCCTGAAGTCTTTCTTCCTATTGCCAAGCCAAATTCTCCCAGTTTCTTTAATAATTTAAAATAGCACAAGTTTGGGCCAGCCCGGTGGCATAGTGGTTAAGTTCACATGCTCTGCTTCGGTGACCCGGTGTTCATGGGTTCAATCCTGGAGTAAATCTACACACTACTTGTCAGGCCATGCTGTGGCGGTGTCCCACATACAAAATAGAGGAAGACTGCCACAGATATTAGCTCAATGACAATCTTCCTCAAACAAAAAGAGGAAGATTGGCAGCAGATGTTATCTCAGGGCCAATCTTCCTCACCAAAATAAACAAATAAATAAATAGCACAAGTTTTTCAGATCATTTACTCTCTTTGACAATATCTTCTGGATAAAATTCACCTTTGGCAGAGGTACTCCAGGACTAAAACCGTGACTTCAAAAGTAACATGGTGCATGTAGAGTTCAGAGGAACTACCACCTCCCTTGGTAGGGACCCATGATTTAAGACTAAGGTTATGTTAGCTTTCACAGCCACCACAACTCATCAATAGGAAGGCTGAGTCTGCTCTTCTTCTGGGTCAATATTAATGATCTAACAGTATCATTATCTGAAATAAGTGAAAGAATATTTTAATTTGTATATCTGAGCTCTTCAAATAGTTTTTCCTACGACACGAAATACAATGCTCCTGGACGAATAACTGGGAAGCCAAAGCAAGGAATGTTCACAGACAGTCTGGATTTTCATTATGGCTATTGAAAGAGAACTTCACTCTCCCAGCAATGGGTTTCTAGAGCTACTATACAGACACGTGGCGCAAACTACCAAGAGAAGATTATCATGAAAACACATGAAGACGACAATGCATTTTTTTAAAGCAGCTTTGTGGCAAAAATCATAGCAAAACATATCAAGGACACAAAACTATCTGAGAGAGTCATCAAGTTTAGACTTCTTCAGTTTGGCATTAAGCCCCATAACAACTTCTCAATCAATTCATCCACCGAGATGATTAAAACAGTACAAAAGCAATGACTGAGAAATAGTGTCACAACATGTCCTAAGTGGTGGAATTCTAACGAGTTATCTTTGAAGTTCAGAATAGACTTCAACTTTAACTCTTGCAGTTAGAAAAAGATGGGTACCCATCTCCCCATCCTAATTTATCCTGTCATAAATAAAAGGAGGATGAATTTCAAATTACCTCTACTCATGACAGTTTTATCCCAGACAAGGTTCCTGCCACAAAACAGAGGGTGAAGGACTTCTAGAAGAGCCCTAATTGCCATAATGTTGATTAAACGTACTCTCAACGCAGGGGAGAGATTTCTGCGGCACGGCGGGGAAGTCCTTCTAGTGCTATTAGAAAGCCCTTCAAGTACAATCTTCTGAAAGTGCTCCTTTGATGAGCAATACAACATCATACCTGAAGTTTCATTGCTGCGTAAAGCAGAAGTGGGAGTGTAAAACAGTGAGAAATGTAGGCAACACTGCCGTATATACACTGTCATATACATTTCTTGTTATGAACCATGCAAGAAAACCAGGTTTATTTTATAGTTAGAACTTTTTTGAGGTGAACTATTGTCAGGTTCATATGATCAATTCTCATCGTACCTCATTTACTAGGCTTGGCTCCAAGTGACATTTTGCTATTTTCCCAAATCATATACACATTCTTAAGGGATAAGTGTTACCAACACTAAAGATAATCAGAAGAAGTGACATGGGACGGAAAGTACTTCCCAAGCAGGAGGGCCAAATGTGCTTTGAAGGGCAGAATATTTAGTTATATTCGTTGAATGAGGTTTGGAAAATGTGTATAATTTAAAATCATCAGTCATTAGTAACACATTTCATATCATGACACGTGTGAGATTGTGTATACAAACACATACCCATACATATGTAGAGCTAGATGCTTCCAGAGAGATCTCTTTTGGTTAAGAATAACGGTATTACCAAAATGACACATAAGGTTTACATCCTGATTCTCAGAGGCATTCGAAAGGTTTAGAAGAGAAAAGAAACAGAACGGTATTCAGAACAATAAAACCATCAGGACTTCCCTAACTCCTTGTCCCCTGCTCGCCAAGCCCACCCCAGATTCTTCAGAGAAAATACTGAAGGAGTCGTAGCTAAACATTTTAAACCAGTGTTAGGCTTAGCCAACAAGACAAACAAAAACCTCCTTCCAGAACAGTTATGTAGGAATGGTAGCTGCAAGCTAAACCACTAGTCTTTGAGTGCTAGTTTAGAGAGAGGAACGCACTGTCAATTGACACTTGCCTTTTACAATTTGAACACAGTCAGGTCACCTGACCCCCCAGCCTCATACACAGCTTAGTAAACTGCATTGCTCCCCAAAGAATAATTTATCTTTTCCGTTTCAGAGTGCTAGACTTCACTCCAAAATGAGGTAACTGAGAGTGGTCAACCGACTTCACATCAAAGCACTGCTCTTTGAGAAAGAGAGTCAAAAATAGAGACTCTAGTAACCAAAGCAATTCGTTTACATTTTTTCCCACTTACCATTTGATTAAGTACCTTCTACGTAGGGAACAAGATGTTTTGCATTGTAACTAACAATGCAAACTTAAAATTTAGCAGTATATTAATTTTTTACTCTAACATTAACTAGTTTTTCATAGTCTGTTTTTAATAGTAGTCCTGTATTCAAAGTAGGAATAAAAAGTAAATAATAACATGCAGAATCAAATCAAGGCTACGGAATCCTCACAAATCTTCAGTCAGGAAAGCCAACATGTCTAACCAAAAGACCACCAAACGACATCATCCCAGGTCAGTGAGTTAGGAGTTAGTGCACAAATGCTTTAGAAAGTCAGGCATTAACCCTCTTAGTGAAAACTGCATAATGTGCCAATTATATTTCATAAAGTAAATCCCAAGGATTTGATTTATCTTATGTCCTACTCTCCTTTAATAAAATTTGTCAGAAAATATTTGGGCATACAATTTCACTTTACAAAGAAGTTATTTATATGGCATTCATTCTCACTCTCAGTGATGCATTCTAAAACCAATCTCTTTATGCCCATGCTTGCTTATGAAAGACACATCATGTGAAAGATCCAGGAGATCAATCATCAATGGAGTGAGTAGCCAATGATTCCTACTGTGTGCTCACCATGGGGGAACTTGGGAATAGAAGACATGGTCCTAGGTCTAGCCTTCAGGTTGTAAAATGGCAAACAAAAATAAGACATAATCTAACAGAGAACTGTATGTTATAGATAAAGTGGTGGAACGATTAGAATTGAAGGAGATCAGCAGCCTAAAACAGTTATACATAAGATGACCCTTGATACTGGCTATATAGAATGAAGAGGATTTGGAACGCATGAACAGAGGCAAAAATGGAGAAACGTGTGCACAATATGTCTATGGGAAGTTGAAAAAGAAATCCCTGCTTAGAATGGAAGATGAGTCTAGGTGATTGTAGCCTTAGAAGTAAGAGGGAATTCAGACTCAGTGCAGCGAAAGTTGCGAGCTTCAGAAGGCTTCTGAGCAAGAAGTAGACATGGAGAAGGTCGTATTCACCTGACTGTTCAGCAGGACAATATAAGTGGGTGGGAGGAAGGAGAACCTAAAGCCAGAGCTGATAACTCTAGAATCCTCTCTCATTCAACAAAATAGGAGAGCAAACTTTAGGAAATTTCTGTTCATGTTTTCAGAAAAGGACAAGCAGGGTCTAACAATGATTTGTAGAAAGAGAAGCAGAGAAAGCAAGTAGCCTATCAGATGACTAATACAACAGTGAGATTATGAGATGCTGGAAAGAAATCCCAGCTCTGGCATCAAGTTTTTCAAATGTAACATGGCGGAGACAAAGCTCTACACTGGAAGTCCTAAAGTGTTGTTCATCCCTTCATGACTGGCTTCGTGGGTCCCACATATGTGTCTTGGTCTCATATATAGTTTAAATTTCCATACCATATCACTTCTCAATATTTTGAATTTTCATTCTGTCTATGCCTGTTTTTATGTTTGATTCACTCTCAGACGTGCTTTAGACACATCAGAAAGAGAATTTTAACTATAAAAAAAAGAAATATATGGTTAACCAACAGAGAGAGGAACCAAACAATACCATAAAATGGAAATGATCAACCTTTTTTAAAAACAACAGAGAATTTCAATCGACTAGTGTTCAAGTATTGAGTCACTCTGAATTACACAGAGCCTTGACCAATATTTATTGCTACATGTTTTAGAAGCAATTTCCATTTTGATGGGTTGCTTCAAAAGTGGTATTCTGAAGCAGTTAGGTAACATAAAAATATAGGATCAAGATTATGTCTGTCAGATGAAAAATACAGCATTTATGCAGCATTATATAATCCATTCGCTGGTTTATGAGCCCAAGGTCCCCATGGGAGTGTCACAAACCCACATAATATGCTACAGGGTTATATTTTGCATTTGAGAATCCAAATGAGAAGGAAATACTCTCTAAAACCACAAGTGTAACTAGAATACTTGTACTCAGTACCATGAAATAAGCCCCAAATTACAAATAATCTTAATTTGGCAGCTTAAGATGTCCTCAGTTTGGGTGACCCAGACATTAAAGGACATGCACTTTTTCTCCAGTATGTTAGTAGTCCTCAATTGTTAAGATACATAGCACATAAATCAGATGGCCAAATTGGGCCTATGAAAGAACAGTTACCAATGATTCAATGTCAAGGAAGCCAACTGCAGTGTTCCCCAAGGATGAGGCCAGTATTTCTTAAACACTCCAGCTAACTGCCTTCAATAAAGAAAGAACACATGATACTTAATTTCAAAGATGACATCACACCGGGATAGCTGCTGTGGCTAACTCAGGAGTGGACATAATTGGAATTCACAACAAAAGGTTAAATCGTGGACATAAATTTAAAAATAAAATAATGGGTAGGGATAAGATTATACATTTATGGAAGAAAAACATACAATGGAACAGCAATCTCTAGCAGCAGAAACAAATGCATAGAACACCATAGAACTTAAAAAGAACCAAAAACTAATCCTGATTGGGAATGGAACCATTTTCAAAAAGTGTATCTAATCTGGATAAATACATACAATATATAAAATGTAATAAAGCAGTTACGTAATTCTCTGGTATTTAGTGTGATTATTAATAATAACAGCTCCATCTAGAAATTATTTAAAAGTGGGTAAAATAGAATTTATGGAAATATTAAAGAAGTCTGAATTATTTAATCTAGAGAAGTAAAAGCTGAAGGGTGGTTCAAGAGTTTCTACCATATAAAAGATTATTTTGCACATATTTAGTTGCTTTACATTCTAAAGAAGGAGGAATAAAAAGAATGCAGTTCATGTTGCAAAGATAGATTTGTAACCAAAAATGTAATTTTATAATTTTAAAGTTTTTGAAATAGGTGACTAAAGTTAAAATTCTTTTGGGTTCTTAGCTTATAGGCCTTACCCCAATCAATGATTGTTAAAACTGGAGACTTAGTTCAGACTAAGACTGAAGATTTCCTTAGACAATATTAGGAACTGACTTCCAACTCTTGACATTTTCCAACATGCTTTTGGGTGAATTATCAACCCATATTGCCTTTCAGTCTTTTGCTTAAGAGTCAGGACCATGGGACTCAAAAACAAATTTTTTCCCAAAGGAAATGGACCGTTGACCATTGACCACAGAATTAAGAATACTATGCACACTGTTTTTAATATAACACTAAATTTATCTTTCAAATTAATGGGGTTTCTTGAGGTCAAAAACTGACAGTCCATGTACAAAATGCAGACTGTACAGTGTTTGTAAAATCTTTGATTAGTTACCTAATACTTTAAAAAACTGGTATAATTTACATAAAAATGGAGTATCTGGTACATCCAGAAAAGACAAGAAAATCTGGAACCCTGTGTCTTTATTTTCACGAATCAACAATCTGCTAGTGCTCAGTGATGACAAAGAAAATAATCTTACTATCTGTCTTCCTTCACTTATTTCTAACAAATCTGGTCCCAGGAGGCATCTGAGTTTGTTGTCTCTGGTTTACAAGTGCAGACATTTTCTTACTTCGCTACATGATGTGACCTATTTTAAACAGTGACTTCAATATGCCTAGAACATAGTACAGCCATTAACTAATCTAAGAGTAACTTAACACCAGTAAGTCAGCAAGTGGCAGCCTTTAATGACTGGTTACACAGTTCAATCTAGCCAGATCTCATTTGGTTACCAAATATTTCATTTTACCTACACTAAAATAGTTAGTGACAATCAACTCTCCCTCACGTTTCGAGAATTGAGGACAAAATTAACCCTTTTAAGAATTAAAAGCAAACAAAAACAAGAGTGGGAGTTGTAGAATAAGGAAACAGGGAACTATGTACCACAACCAGGGCCAGAGGAATTTGTAATTACAATAAAGAACAGAACGTTCCGTCCAAGGAAAAGACGAACCAAAATGCTTTTCATTTGTTTCCAAAGATTCTCTTCAAGAAGTGAGGAAAGATACAGAGGCAAAAATGTTTAAAGCGAAGATGTTTAAAGAAAAATTTCAAACGTTCAATCAAATTCATCTTAAGCATTTGTTTTGTTATACCTAGAGAAAAGACTATTTTTCTAACATTGCTGTCTTAGCAAATAAGGCTATGTTTCACACACAAAAAAAATGTTCTATTTTGTATTATGACTGCAAACTATGAAAAACAAAATTGTTGAATCAGAAATACAAACTGAATTTTTTAGCACATGGAGTTCTAACCAGGTTTAAATAGAAGGATTTTATATTGTCACTTACTTGTTCAGATAAAAGATTATCACACGAGAACATGATTCAGTAAGGAGCACAGGCAGGCAAACGGCTGGTCTTTCTAGACACATCCAGCAGATTAATTGGAAGTACCAGTAGGATATGTTGGTGCCTTTCATAAGGTAAGATTATTTATAGCTATGCTCTTAAGTATGGTGTTAGAAGCAAGCTCAACAATATACAGCAATATGATTGCAAACGTAGTTTCTTATAAGGAGCTAGGTGCACCTCGATGCTTAAAATATAATCTATGTTTATGCATGGCAAGGAGGCTAATCATACCTCTTCAATTAAATGAAACAGCCCAAATTTAAAGCAATGAAAGAATTAGGAAAAGAAGTTAAAAACAAAAAAGGTCAATCTACTATACATGTCTTTCTATTGAAGATTATAATTCCTAGAGGGGTTTGACAGTCTATTCTGGAAAGGTAATAGAGGAGACAGACTTCTATTAATGTTGTGTCCTCTGACATCTAGTCTGTGAAAATAAAAGGAGAGAGCATTAACTTTTAGCCGTGGACATGTTAAAAAAGAAAAAAATAACAAATGAGCAAATTCTAAATAGCAATGTGGAGCAAGGTGACCCAGCCTAGTTTAACAGAGAACCAAAATGTAATCAAATGAAACCTATGATCTTTGTACCAAAGAGAGTGAGAGAGACAAGTAGGCAAACACAATTTAAGAATCCGTGAAGAAAAAGTAAAGGAAGTCACATGCAATAGGTAGTCCCTGAAAGAACTCTAGTTCTAAAAAAAAGGCAGCTAAGCCCCTTGGTACTTCCTTTAACCACAGCTTCACCATCTCCCTATGATCCATTTTCACTGAAGGAAATGAAAGGGAACTCAAACCAAGAGGGCAGAGGGAACCAGAGTGATGCGAACTGGTCATGAACCGCCTGAAACCAGACCTCTAGTTTCCAAGGAAAGTAAATCCCACTGACTGTGTCTCAGCCTCTAAGCAAATTCCACAACTGGCACAGATCCTTTATCTAATCAAGGGGTGGTAGAGTGTGTCGGTCTGTATGTGTTCAGTGGAGTGAGGGGGAGCCAAGGAGACCAGGAGGAAGGAGTTGAATCCTGAGGAAGAACCACAAGAGCAAGGAGGATGACAACATGAAAAGGCAGGACACAGACTGGGTACCATTCTCTCACTCTTTCTCCAGCGCCTAGCACAGTGCCAGCACATCGTAGGTGCTCAATAAAAAGCCTGGTGATTCAATCAACAAAAAAGTGTATCTGCTGAAATTGCAAGTGCACTTCACAAAGTCTTACAAAATGTTAGTTATCAGGGAAGAAGCGTGCTTCCTCCTGATGATCAAAATCGAAAGCAATGAAAATTAGAGTAGTCACGTCGATAAGGAAACCTATGGATACAAAAAATACATATGAAATAATCCTTCAGGTTAGAAAAGAGAATTGAAAAAGGACACATCCATGCCAGGAAAAACTATTAAAAATAAAACATATTATTTCATTTCTGGGAGAGACCCAATATTGCCAGTAAAGTACTTTTCTTTTTTAAACAATATACTAAATGTCTTATTACAATGTATCTGAAGGGATAAGAAATAAAAATGTTAGATGATACTGTGAACTACAATGACCTAAATATCATATAAACACACTAAGGCACATTGCTCCATATTTACTTTCCTTAGTTGTTTTGGAACTTCTGAAATCACACAGGTAACACAGCACCTGTTATCTTGGCCTTCCTTACAAGAGCTTTATAAGCTTATATGTTTTTCTCTTGAGTTCATCCAAGGGAAGAGCTGGAGGGGCCAAGAGCTCTCCGCCATCATCTCAAAGCCATGATGCCTGGCCAGGTTTTGTTTCTGTCAATATTCCGTATGCCCAGGTTTTTCTTCTTCTTCTTTTGATACTGTAAGGAGATACATCATTTCCAAGCAAACATCCGTGCTCACTAGAGACAAGAGCCATTAAGCAGTTAGTCCCTGTTAACTGGGGATAAAATTTTTTATAAACTACTTGGAAGAATAAATGCTTAGATAAATGTTTCCCATAGTATGTTCCATGGAACTCCAGATAATATAGTTTAATCAGTTTGGGGAATGCTGTATATTATAACCCTCTCTTCAAGTTTCTTAACACACATTAGCATTCTACAGGTTCTGAGAGGTCCCATTTTAAAGAAACCTGTTTAACTGTAACCCAAACTTATTTGACCATGGAACCCTCTCTTTCGCAAGATGAAGTGGAGGAAGGGGTGGTGGTGCAGGTAACTGGCTTAGCTTCTCATAACATTTCGACAAAATGCAGAACCATAACTGGATGGAAACTTAGAAAGTGTCAATTCAATCCCTAACTTACACTTGAAGAAACCAAGGTCCAGAAAAGGAAAATCATTTGGCCAAGATTACACAGGCATTGTCTACACTGGGAGCAAAAACATTAGCTATTCTCTTTTTTTTTTTTTTAAATATTTTATTTTTTCCTTTTTTCTCCCCAAAGCCCCCTGGTAGATAGTTGTATATTCTTTGTTGTGGGTCCTTCTAGTTGTGGCATGTGGGATGCTGCCTCAGCGTGGTTTGATGAGCAGTGCCATGTCCGCGCCCAGGATTCGAACCAACGAAACACTGGGCTGCCTGCAGCGGAGCGCGCGAACTTAACCACTCGGCCACGGGGCCAGCCCCTTAGCTATTCTCTTTTGCTGCCACACTTTTTTACTACTTCACCAAAAACAGAAAAAGTCAGACTAGATACTCCCACAACCTACCCTGTAACTTCTCTACCTCCATCCTCTCCGAGCCCTCCTATTTCATAGGCTAGCCCTTTCAGTTGGGCACCAGACCACATCCTCCCCACCTCCTTTCGGATCTCATGCTCACACTTGCCCCTTTCTCTTTTGTATTTTGTGTCCCCTTCTCTTTTGACTTTCACCGTCAATTTTAAGAATGGTCAAGTTCTAGCTTTCTTCATCTCAAACTACCACCTTAGTCACTCTTTGCCTTCACTGCCAAGTTCCTTTAATGGTGACTATATTTAACATCTTCCTCAACTTTCATTCACTCCTTAATCATTAAAATCTGGTTTCATTCTCCCCTACTCTCCTGAAAAATGTCCCCACCAGTTAATGCCACACCCCACCACGCTCCAGCCACAGGGGACTTTTCGTTTGCCATTGTCTCTTGAATATCTAAGGCCCTTCTACATCTCTAGCCTAAGTAAAATGTGCTTCCTTTTACCCTCTGCCTACCTTGTCTGACAAGCAATCCCCTCAGCATCTTACCTCAGCTCAAAATTCACCTTTTCTAAGAAAATCATCATTGATTCCTTACCGTTTGTCACACTTCCTTCAATGTACATGCAAAATATCTTGTACACACACACACACACTCTTTAACTCATGTGTTCACATGTTGTTCAACTAGGACACATTTGAGAATGATAGGAGACTATTAGTAATGATGCCAGGACACAGGTATAAACTGTTACCATCCCATGCAAACTAGGACGGATGGTCCCCATAATGAGAGCACTTACCAGTTGTAATTTACTTATTTACACGTCTGCTTTGTATCCAACAGACTACAAGTTCCTCAGGGACAGAGACCTTTGCCTACCCAGCATAATCCTTAGCACATCTTGGATTCTTAAGAAATAACATTTCTTGAATGAAGAAGCCAAATGAAGATATTAAAAGAAACTGTTCTAAAAAGAAGACAGTTAATGATAACAGTACTTTCTTTAGCAGGAACAAATTTTTAATAAGAATAGATGTTAAGTGGTATGCCATAACCTTAGAGTATTTCCTCATTACTCCTTGAAATAGACTAGAAAACAAGTAAATTGGTTATAACTTAGCTCCTTTCTCCTACTTTTTTCCCACCTGGCAGTCTCTTACTTATCACTTAAGACCCACCTTCAAAGTTGCATTATTGAAGAAATATTGCTCAAATTATCCAAGCAGTTAATTGCCTCCTCTTCCTTACTCCCAGAGCACTTGGTTGAGATTCAACAATTTGTTGAGTATCTACAATGTGTCAGAGAGAGTGACAAGGGTGTTCACACACAGTGTGTCATTTAACGTGTCCATTAACTCTGTGAGAAACTGTTATTATCCCCATTTTAGAGATAAAGAACTAGATACAGAGGATTAAGATTAAAGATTAATACTCAAGATGCAAGGTAAATCGTGGAACCTGTATCCAACCTTAAGGGTCCTGTTTAAGCCCTATGCTTCCCTCTGATACAGTGCTAAGCACATTTCGTGTCATGATTATTTATGTATCTCTTTCCCCCACAAACCTGTCCAGGATCTATGAGCAGGGAAACTATTCTCCAAAGGCTTCTGGCACAGTACTGGGCACGTAGCAGATACTCACAAACGGATGGGAGGAATGAGTATGTGGATAGAATCTGTTTCTGACACCCTTAAAAAAGAGCATCATACAAGCCAGGAAATACTTAATTTTGTGACTGTTAACAAGGTAGCTTTTAACGTTGAATGAACTCCAGACAAATAACATTGCAAGAGTCTGGATTCATTCAATTTAGAACCAGCACAGGGTGGTGATTTATTTAAACATCCTGAGAGTCTTAAACTGTGAGACACAAACATAAAACCATTTAAGATCTCTTTGGTTTGTTTGTTAATATCTAATGCCCATGTCACTGGATTCTACCCTCCTGAGTCTGTTTGCCTCACCCTATGAGATGTGCTTATTAAGTAATGAGCTAGAATCCACAAAGCATAGAGGAAAACCAGACCCATTACTTTATGATCCCATCTTCCTAATCGCCCTCATCCATCCTTTATCTAGGTCCTGCTCATAGCCAATTGGTTCCATCTCTGTTTATGCTTGTATCTCAAAAATGTTAGGATTACTAGTAATGGGTCAGCCTCCCCCCTCCCCCAAATATATATTTCTCATATATGAAGAACCTCCAGCCACTAGGTCGGCTGCCCACCCCGAGTCAAGCCACAGTGGTCCTCTCAGAGGGAAGTCAAGATACCTGGCTTTCAACAGGAGGGAAAAACATGGAAACAAGGAAGAAGGAAATCATGCTGCCTTCTTCCTAAAAGATGAACACACCAACATTCCTCCTGAGCACTGCACCTCACCCCTTCTGCTCCCAATCATCCTCCAGTCTGGGTTTGCAGAGATGGGAGACAAAGGAAGGGTATTAAGCGGGCAGCACCAGAACACAGGCTTTGAAATCCCACAGAGCTGGGTGTGGAGCATGGTTCCACCACACACTCATCGTGGGATCTTGTGCAAGTTCCTTTCCCCGAGCCTTGGTGTTCCCATGTATAAAATGGAGATAACAGGAATTGCTGAACTTCTCAGACTTGAGCTAAATTTCATATAAAATAACACAGGTAAAACACTTAAAATTGTGTTGAGCAAATCATATGTGCTTGATAAATATTATTACTGGCATTTTTCCTTATCCCTCCCACACAATCTCTCCATCTTCATTGCCACTCCCATTTCCCCACCACCTTTAGAAGAGATAAAGAAAAAGAAAGAGATGGAAAGAGCACTCCTTTGCCACACATTGTGTCAAGCCATGTTGTATGCCTGAGACAGCAGAAGCTTTGGAATGAGAAAGACATGCTTTTGAATCCTGCCTCACCCCTTCCTCACTGTGAAACTGCAAGCAGCTTATTTAACCTCCCAGAGGCTCATTTGCCAGGCGTATAAAAGGGATCTGTTCATTCCGCCAACATACAGGGGTTCAGGTTAGGATTAATGTTATTCTTGCCCTCTCCCCATCTTCCCTGGGAGGTCCTCTCACAGCCCATCCCAAACCTTCTCAATAAATTATTGAGAGAGAATGGGATTGCGAAAGGATGGCAAACTAGGGAAAGAAGAAAGATAGAGGCACAGACAGCCTGTGCTCATCACCTACCCTCTCTCCATCCCTGTTTATCCAAATGCCCCTCACTGGCGCCACTCTCACTCAACCCCTCTCTTTCAGAATCCATGCCGCAGGATAGGGAGGCCTTGAAGCTGAGACAATGCAGGTCTTATTTCCAGGGTGCCCCCAGCAAGGACAGAGAGAGTGAGAGTCTCTCTCCTGTCACCCGAGCTACAGAGTGGAAGGAGGCCCCATTCCCTGCTTGCTAACTGCTAATTTGAAACTCTGAACGCAGGAAATTCAGGATAGATGGTAAAGTCTCTTAATACCATAATCCAAGTAAACAAACAAACAAACAAAACTTTTGTCCACTGGACAGAAACCCCAACCACAACGAAAACTATTATATCTGCGGGATCCTGCACTCTACCTTTCAATCACTTGCAAACTTTTGGAACATGCTGAATTTTCACACCACAGCCTGCTAGTCCTGTGGAGTTAAAATAATGTTAGGTATTTTCAGTTCCTGTCAGCATGAAGGATGCTTTTTTAAGAAAGAGATTTGAAAATAAAGTTTTCTTGTTTTATCAGAGAAGAAACAAAATACACTGAAGGAAATTCGGTTCGTTTTTGTCTCTGTTGTGGAGGCAGTCTGATGTTGACAAAATAATGGCGAGTTTCACTCAAGCCCTAGGGAGGAGAAAGCGCTCCAGAGGTCAGGCAGGCCCCCTGCCTCTAGGAGGAATGTACCTAAACTTGCCACAAAGAACCCTCCAGGAATAAATGATTTAAAGCACCGTCTACATAGATTTTAACAACAGTCATGCAATGGGAAATTTCTAAATTAAACAGCTTCGGGAACACAAATTTCACAAAGCACAAATCAAGAAAGAAGGAAAAAGAAAAGTTAGTTGTCAGGACAGGACAGGGAAAGTATGAAAAAATGGTTTGTCAGATATTTTCAGTTTTATAAAATTAAAATGAACTTTTAAAAACCTGGGTAGCTTTTAAAAACCATAAAAACTGGGGCCAGCCCCGTGGCCAAGGGGTTAAGTTCGCGGGCTCTGCTTTGGCGGCTCAGGGTTTTGCTGGTTCGGATCCTGGGCATGGACATGGCATTGCTCATCAGGCCATGCTGAGGTGGCATCCCACATGCCACAACTAGAAGGACCCACAACTAGAATATACAACTATGTACTGGGGGGCTTTGGGGAGAAGAAGAAAAAAATAAATAAAAGACTAGCAACAGATGTTAGCTCAGGGCCAATCTTAAAAAAAAATTTTGTTTAAGTTTTTTTAAAAAAACTCATAAAAACCAAAATGCCATTCTAAATTAATTTTTCCTGAAAACATGACATGCCAACCATGTGCACATTCAGAACCACATAGCTATCTAATTCTTCTTTTGAAGTATGTGATCTCAACATGAAAAATTGTCAAGCAAACAAAATAATACAATTTTAATTAGTGTCTTTTCAAATGTAGGGCATTCTGAGTGTCCTGGAGTCAGTATGTGTTCACAGGAATGTAGTTTCTTATATCATTTTATATGCTTTACATCTAGAACATTTTTGAAGAAAACAAAACAAAAAAACAAAAACAATGAAGCAAAAATTCACTATTACTTTCTAAGAGTACATCTTGCCTGAGAACAGGGGTTTAAGAAAATCTTATTCAGGAAGACAATTACAATTCAATTCAAGTTTTTATCTTAGTTTAAGAAAGAATTCTTAACAGGGTCTGTGGTGCATTTTTTTAATAGAACAGCTATCGCGAAATAGCTGTACATAAATTTTTTTTAGTAAATCAGATTAGTATACCAGAAATACCTGATATTCAAAAGATTATATGAAAAAAATCTTCTATAAAGTGAATGAAACATTTGTAATATAACCATGCTCTGTCATCTACTTAAAAGTTGGTTTATATATACTGAATCTTCAAGAGTGTAGGGTGAGTTCACCTACTCTCAGGAACATTCTATTTTTAGGTATTACCCTTTGACTGTATGAATTTAAAGGGGAGAAAAATAAAGAAAATAGGAGTTGCAGAAGAAGAAAAAAAATCCAAGGCCCTGGGCTCAATGTGGGTTATAGGGACTTTAAAAGCAGACCTTAGGGGTTTGAAACTGACGCTAACATATAGGGAAGCAGGCGTTCCTTATATTCTTATTTTGTAACAGATATGTACCTAGGAAGCTGCTGATGCTGTTTTTCATTGTAAGGTTGGGGAAACTATTTTTGTTGGTCTTGAAACAAAACAAATGAGGAAATAATTCTACCAGACTGACATACGGGAGACCGATTTTCCTATGTAACTGACAAAAAGGGGAGGCCATTCGAAGCATTCAGAACACTGTCGAAGGTACAGATTTGGAAGCATGTGAATAATGAGGTCTTTGAGCAGTTTCACTTGAAGAAGAGAAAGGAAGAAGGGGGACCCTGGGGCAGGGCTCTGAAATATAGTTTAATAAGATAAGAAGAAGCAGGTTTTGTGGCCGAGTAGCCACAATGAGAACTCAGAAGAGTCTGGAAGCTCCAGTTGCAGAACACATCAGCTGGGATGCGAAAAGATGAAATCCAGAATTCAGAGACTGGGTTGCAGCAATGTCATAAATAGGCTACATGGTGGGAGTGGTGACTAGCAGATTTATAGAGAACGCAGGAAGGAAGAGTTCAGTCAAGGTTACAAGCAATGGAGGCAATTGGAAGAGGGAAATGGAACGGCGTGGTGTGTGAAGACGTTCCATTTGAGGATAAGAAATGCTTCTGAGTCTGGGATCACATTTTACGAAAGCAGAGAAGTAGAGTATCTAAAACTGCCGATGGCATTTCCTCTGATAGCTCTGCTTTCTCACTGAAGCATGGCCCAAAACAATACACAGTCATGATCAATTAACACAGTGCTCTAATACACTACCCTGCACTCTCTCAGGTGCTCAGTAGATATGTACACACACAGACAGATAAAGCGTAACTAATTCATATTTGCGAAACACTCAACAGATACACAACTCTTCACTGAGTGCTTTATTTAGACACTTTCTTATAGGTACTACGGGAATACATATCTATATATAGATGTATATGCATTTAAGAAAAAAAATTTTTTATATATATTTATCTCTCCAATAAAATTGTAAGCTTTGTGTGATGGTTAAAAAACATCTCTATTGAGTCAGTCAGTATCTCAAGGTTCAAGTCTTCTTTCTGCCACTTCTGAATTGCATGACCCAGGCAAGTCCCCTAAGCTCAGTCTTGTCTTCTGTAAAATGTGAATTACAGCATTTACTCTGCTCACCTTTTAGAATGGTGAGAAATAAGGGAGGTAATGGATGCAAAAGCATTATACAAATTGCAAGGAGCTACCCATAAGATGGTACTATCATCATCGTTAACACATCTGTATACCTACAGTTACTCAATAAACATGTGCTGATTCAAAGCATAATCTAGACACAAAAGAGCACACAAGAACAACTACCAAGGTTGAAGGCTGGGTCCCACTAGACACTAAGAGTGTGAAAATACCAACAAATCAGGAGCACTTGCCGATGATTCCTTGGAAATCAAGGTACTATGAGAGAAGCCACTCTAGATATTAGAAGCTTTAGTCTACAGGCTCCCAGCTGACTGAGAAGGGGCATGTGGGAGGTCCCTTTGGGTCTGTGACACTGAGGAAGTGAAGGCAGAGGAAGGATCCTTCCTTAATTGATAGTTTTCCATTCCCGCTAGAATAGGTCAACACGAAACATTTCTGTGCCTTAATTATTGTTACTTATGTCCACATTTTTATTAGTATTTCCAATAATTTTAGCTAACTTTGGTCTCTCTTTCCTGTGTACTTCTTTCATATGAGTTCCACACAATTAGGAATTTGATCAAGGCATTTCGCACCATCAGGTGTAAGCATAGTCTATCAACGGGGACATAAGAATTTTAATCATTGGGACTGAGTCATTCAAATTTCATAACCTCCGGCCCAATCTGGTGATATTTAACATTAGTGCCAGGAATATTGGGAGTAGTACTTATTAACATTTCTAAAAATAGAACTAATCCTGTCCTCTCAACCATGAATATCAACCAATGCAAATCTAATAAATCTGATCAAATGAAGCCTTCAGATGACTATTCTCAGCCATCACATACACAATCAGCAGAAGCACATCTACCATGAAGCTGAATGAAGCTAAAGTTTCAGGGATCCTCACTAGCAGTGATCCCTTCCAACACTCATACCTAATGTTGTATTTTTCTTTTCTTTCTTCTTCTTCTTCTTTTTGGTAAGGAAGATTGGCCCTGAGCTAACATCTGTTGCTAATCTTCCTCTTTTTGCTTGAGGAAGATTGTCACTGAGTTAACAACTTTGCCAATCTTCCTCTATTTTGTATGTGGGACACTGCCACAGCATGGCTTGATGAGCAGTGTGTAGGTCCATGCCCAGGATTTGAACCTTTTGCCTGGGCTGCCAAAGCAGAGCATGCGAACTTAACCACTATGCCACCTTGCCAGCCCTGCTAGTTTTCTATTTTTATTTTAGACTATTATTCTTAAAACAGGGCCCCAGGTTGTACAAGCTTCAAGCTCTATCAAACTGGGATATACCCCGATAGTCAATATATAAAGAGCTACAGATCACACATCATTCTATTTAGACACCCTCTTCAGTATCATCTTCAAATACAAAAGGACAAAGATAGTAAAAGAAGCAAATTTCCCAAGCACCACATAACTATTATCAGGGTCACATTTCCTATCACCAACATTTACAACATTGTGAATCTGTCTATTGCCTTCTCCTTCCAGGCCCTTGCATGCGACGTTTCCATCTCTAAAAGAAAGTTGAGCTTAGTTCCAAACCAGAGGCTACTCTGAAGAAAAAAAAAAAAGGGTCCCTATAATGTACTTGTCAGAAACAAAGCAATTATAAACATCATATGATTAAAAAGAAAAAAAAAGAGGTCATTTAAATAATGAACTCTAATTTGACTATTTAACAATTCGCTATTTAGCAATTTGCTATTTTTATTACATTTTAAATCAATCCGTCTAACACAGAAATTCTCTCCATCCCACATAGTACTATTTCATTGCTGGAAACCTATATTTCATGGCAAGACAGTATCTTTCTATAATAAAATGGTAATAAAAAG
Source organism: Equus asinus (assembly GCF_041296235.1). Taxonomy (NCBI): domain Eukaryota; kingdom Metazoa; phylum Chordata; class Mammalia; order Perissodactyla; family Equidae; genus Equus; species Equus asinus. The sequence continues at coordinate 103,922,038 of NC_091793.1, forward strand.
AGTACCAATTATCCCAGTATTTTCTCAAAATAGGTAGACTTTCTTTCATGCCTTAATTTTATGTTTTCCTTTGCCCCATACTAAAAGCTCGGTATAATTATCCCTGAACAGGTTGAGCAAGGTCTCCGCAAAATCTGCTCAGGGTGATTATTTAGCTTTTTTTTTTGTATTTGCAGAATTTAGCTGAGACTGTTACAAGCGGTTTATCAAAATAAATGCTTGATTGGCTTTAGCAGTTTTTCGTAATGGAAAAAATAAAGAAAAAAGAGTTTTCTAATAAATGGAAGGAGAGAGAGGTTAAATACTTTAATTACTAACTTGCAAAAAGATTTCCATTTGAATATGAAAACAACGTAAAGGGGCCCCTAGTTTTTATGGGACTGGAATCACTCCAGAGGGTTTAATGATCCTGCTGGGCAACTGAAACTGTGCAACTGAATAATGTGACTTCTGAGCATACTTCCTTAAAATTTCATAGTGCTGGGGAATATTTAAAGTGGGTTATTTTAAAAGGAAAGTTGAATATGCAAATTTGTGTGGGGAGAGGAATTAAGGAAACAGTGACTTTTTTTTAATGATACGTTTTTCACTTTCTATCTTACAATGAAACCTAGTTATTTTTGAGTCAACAGGCACGTGAAAGAGAGTTATAGAAGGATTTTCCCATCAAGGATTGCCAGATATTAACTGAAGAGCTCAGGTAAATACGTCTTCCCCTTTTAAAGCATACTTGACATTTCTGATCTTTGAATTCTGATTTTCACTATTTGTAAGGCTCCTTAGTAAGATCTTAAGAAGTAGAGGTCTTCCTGAGCTTAAATGACCCTTATTGCTTCCTGACCCCAGTCATATTTGGGCACTGTATTGTGGAAAAGCCATATTAACTAGATTTCAAGGATTCAGCCACTTTAGCTATACATTGTGTCCCCAAACTGGAGATTTCATAAACAAAGGAATCTCCATCCTTCTAAATATCAGTTAATTCCACCTAATCAGATCTATTATCAGCACTAATCCTAACACATAGATTACCAGCATTACAAAGCAGCCATTACTAATTAGCCCTCCTTCCTAATACCGCTAGCCCAGGAAAGTCTGCCCACATTACTATATTAAAAGAGACTCTATTCTGAATTGCTGTTTTGTTTGGAAAGGAAGGAAAGAAAAAAATCTGTGTTCCTTTCCAGCTGGCAGTTTTCCTAAATTAGATTAACTTTTAATTTAAATTAAAAATTTTAAAAGCCTTACACAAAGAGACAGTAATTGCCCATTTGAAACATCCAAAAAAAGGTGATTGAAGGGTACAGTAATATGCTTACATGAATAATAAATAATACTTAGCATTTAGATAGAGCTTCCCCTCATCAAATCACTTCTTTATAAGTATTAACTAATTCACACATTATCCTAGTAAGAAAAGTAAAATAAATGATAAACTGTTTCTTGATTTAAAGTTGGGTAAACTGAGGCACAAAGAGGCAATTCTGTCATGATGATGACATACGGGTTTCAGAACATGGGCTAAATTGTCAGGCACTTCCTTGCGGGACCTGTATGTGCCATTAAGCTAAATTTGAAATTAATTTCTGCCACAGGCATTGTGTATGATGATGTTACATAGGCCAATTTTGAATCCCAACTCTGCCAGTGGCTACGAGGAGTTGGACAAGATACCTAAAACCTTTTTGCCTTAACATCTTAATCTATAAAATGGGAATAATTATTCACATATGATACATACACACACACTCACACTCACACACACACATATGCAGTGCCAAGTAAATGCTCAACAAATAGCAGTCACTATTCACCACTAGGAGGAGTTCATAAGACAAATATTAACAGTAAGCTAATGGAATATTTCAAGTACTCTGACAGGAAACGGAGACATAACCCCAACTAGGTGTTCAAGTGGAATAAAATATTCCAAAGCCCATGGAAAAATACTAATGGCACAACTTCCAAGGTAACGCTTAATCGTTCATATCATATGCAATTAATGTACTCCCAGTGAGTACACATTCATCTCAAATTACTGGTTTCCACCCTTTTTAACGTTAAACAAAACCTAAAAGATGCAAGATATTGATTTTACTTTTAGCATCCACTGATGGAGAAAACAATGACTAAGAACTACAGTGAATTCTGTGACACCTTTGTGACACTTGTAAACAGATACGTTTACAAAACATATATGTTTTTGTTCTAATCACAAGAGACACCACAAATACCCAAAAACCCTGTTGAACATATGTGTGACAGACAAGTGTGTGGTACACATGTGAATTTGAGAAACCTTTGCAATAAGTCGGAGATTCCTTAGAGGTCAGCAGCCCACAGGATGGGAACCACTCTCGTAGAGGCTAAGAAATGACATACTGCTCAACACTCTGTTACGCAGCTGATATCCACCAGAAAAACTGAGTGGCACAGTTTCCACGTTCTAAAAAATTTTCAAATGGAACCTCATAGGTTGAAAGTTAGGTCTGCATAGTGTTTTACTGCTGGAAGAGAATTTAGAAATCTTCCAATGCAAGTCATCCATTTTGAGATGAAAAACACTGAGATCCAGAAAGGCTGTGTTCTTACCTCCCTAACTACGAGATGATGGAGAACTCAATTCTTAAAGTTTTAATGATAGCTCACTCTGTGTGTGTGTGTGTGCGCGCTGACAATATGGGGCGCTTCTAACAAAAAGAGCGCCATATAAACTCTTTTTTATTTTACCAATCCTAACAGATGTGATGCAAAATTGTTCCCCACAATTCTCAAAGCAGCACTCAAAATCTTTTATTATAATGGTTTTCTTTTTCTCTCTCTCTTCAACCTTTTTTCCATTAACACAGTGACAAGATAGGGGCACTTATGTACATGTTTGGTTTTTAACATAACTGGTTTAACATAAAATCTAGTTAAGATACGCCACCCACCACAAAGAAAATAGAAACTTTAAATTTATCTTTATCACACTAACAAATGTGTGCATTTTTAAGCTGCTGAAATTTTAAATATATCTTCATTTCTCCTCATCTGGAGAATTGACATGGTTGCAAGAAAACCTTGTTGAAACCTTATTTTGGTCTTCATGGAACATAATCTCAACATCTCAGACAGCCTGAAGCACCCTGAATTGTATTTGCATCTTCCTCTGGGGCCCTGTGAAGCTCTATTGGTATTGCACATTACACATAAGTTATTTTTAATGCTCTTCCAAGGCTTGTTAAATGCTACACAAACTTTACACTTCGTAGCTCTAATGTTTAACTTATCTCTGAGTAAATCTGAACCCACAATTCATCTAGTTGTCCATGTTGGTGATTTCCATCCATTATTATTTCTAAATGAGTTCTTTTTTAAAGACCTAGATTTTGATTAATAGCAGTTACTGATTACGTACATGAAAAGAAATGCCTTGAACCGTTGCCCCAGACATTCAACAAGGTAAAACCAAGGAAGTAAAGGTGGTGGCTTAATAATTTTATTTAAACTGTGACACTATTAATAGGCACAAATAATCTATTTGAATATTGTGTATTAAAGGTGACTGTTCTATTTATTGAATACCAAATTTAAATACCATTAGTAAAACAAACCTAGACATGATGACTCGAACAGGTGAAAACGTTTGTATTTATTCCAGGTTTAAACTATACTAATTTTTCTTTTTGTAAGTGAACTATTTGAAATACAAAATTCGCAATATTACTTTCTGCATATCATCCCAACAGACTGAATTTAGATTGCATATGTTTTTTATTTGATAAAATTCTGTCCTGAGCTATATGCAACCTAAAAAATCACAGTCTTTAAGGAAGGGCAACATTGAAATATCAGTTATTGTGTCTCACAGAGGAAATCTTTGTTGGCTGAAATTCTAACAAAATTTTATTTTCAAATAAATTTTTATTAAGTTTTTTTTCTAGAACAATAATCTCATTTAAAACAAACAAAAAATATATATAGCAAATCTTCTCAAAAGCATAAACAAGCTGATGAAAAGCTTCATATTCCTGAATGGCACAGCAATGAGTACCACTTGCATTTAGACGAGAAATCTTAGCATTCCTTTTGTCGTCACTGCTTAACATCCATTAAATTGTATAATTATTACACAATTATTCTTAATTTCCATTTAGGAATAAAATTTCAGTGATTTTTATTTCAAGACAGTCACAATATTATGAAAACAGCAAAGTTTACCATGTTTCTCTGTCAGAAGTACTCCCTTCAATAATTTAAGCCTCATTTTATTTTAATAGGAAAACTGTCTGATATCAGGTTATTTCAAAGATAGGAAACAACAGCAAAGAAGATTAAAATCCCAGAAAAGATAGAATTTGGAATTTAAGTGTTTTTAGTAGATTAAAATAATCTTTGTGGAATTATTCAGCCACAACTAAGTGCATGTCAAACAGCATTTGGAAAATAACAGTGATATTCTATCATCATTGTAAATTTCATACAAATGGGATTTCCAAGAATACTGGCCTTTTATTTTACCCTAATTTTCAGGCAACTTAACAGTGACCTATTTATGGCAAAAGCCTTATTAAGGGATAAAAGAGCCAAACTATTGGTGAAAAGAGGTGAACAGTGGACATTTTTTTTCATTTCATGTAAATTTTATAGTGAAGAAAAGTATATATTTACAGTTAAGAAAATGACGTATTTAACACAGATATATCTAGTCTTGATATAATCATAAATTTCCAAGTACTCCCAAACACACTGTTTTAGTCATTTGTTAAAATAAAAATTATATTTAAGATTCTTTTAATAAAAATATTTTAAGGAAAAAAAGCCACATTTTGATACTGAATTCTATTTGTTTGTATACTACAATAGCATAAATTTCTCACCATTTAAAAAGAGCTTTCTTGTGAAGAGATGACTTAGTCTTTGGAAATTCTTGAAAAGAAAATTAATATGATGTCATCAGAATAATTGAACCTTGACCACTTTACACACTGCTATTTTGATAGAATAGTTAGAAAATTAGAGGGAGAAAAAGTACCAAAGAAAACAGACTTGTCGCATAGACACCCACAATCTACCCCGTGTTCAACGTTCTTACTACCAATAAAAATGATGTCTGATAGCTGACCCTAACCAGTGTCTAAATTAACTGGGATTAAGTGGTAATTAAGACTATTCCAATTAAGTTTTAATTTTAAAAAATTAAGTACAAACTCAGTCATTCAATAAAGAGTTGTAGTCGTTGGGTGTGTTTCTAAGTGCAGAATATAGCAATTTACTATTGACAAGCACTAACGGACGAGGTCATTTCACAAGTATAGTGTGGACAAAGGTGAACCGGGCAACTGATGAAATCTGTGGCCAAGGCGAAATAGCAATCTCTGAGCCAAATGGTAATAAAGTTACTGAAATGAAGCAATGTAGTTTCTAAACTGAACTGTCATAAAGGAGGATATGGGCTTCAAACCGGCACGTCAGTAGTAATTAAAATATTATTTCTCCTTTTTAAAAAGTTCCCAATAGCTTTAATCATCTTATCGATTTTTTATTCAAACAGGTAAAAGTGAGTTTAGGAGGACGACGCTGCCAGGTGGACTGCAAGGAAGGGGTGGGCGATGGGAGAGGTTTGGAGGGAGGGAGGGCAAAATCAGTAAGGGCTGAGAAAGAAAAAGAAAGTAGATATCTAACACCCTGGAGTCCATAAATGCTTCCACAAACAAAAATACTATATTACTCCAAAGCAGAAAAGTTAAAGGCATTCAGAATTTACAGACGATATAATGGTTAAAAAACAATGGCTGCATATAGACTATATTTATTGTACACAAGGATAAAAGAAAGTTTCTGTGAGGCAAGTCAACAAAAGGAAAGTTCTCAAAGTAGATTTCCCCTGCACAGTCCAACATGTTCTCCATGCCAGTCTCTCCAATCGATCCCCTCGTTGAAACGACTGGGTTGTCTAGTCAAATACTTGGTCCGTCTAGATATCAGGAAGGGTGTGACTGACATTGTTAGGAGCCAGCGAAACAAAGCTCGAAGAAAATACATTTGTTATCTGTGCCTAGCTTTCCCTGACTACGAGAGACTGAACCCCCTGCTAACAAGAGAGAAAACCTGTTCCAGCTACTGTTGGTATCCTTTTTGCTATTCTCATGTTGAAGATAAAGCAGATCATGTATTTGAGTGTGTGTGTGTGTGTGTTTGTGATTGATTTCCATGAGACATCACAGCATCACAGACCTTACAGCTAGAAATAATCAAAGGATCATCAGACCCAAGGTCCTACCTTACCTTAAATAAGAGTGACAGGGCTCTAAACAGTAGTGAAAAACAGGTTTGAGAAAAAGGACTGTGAAAATGGAGCTGGGTGTTCTTCGTAAGTATGCTAGAGTGTAAGTCTTCACACAATCTGAGTGCAACGCTGAGGACTCAGCTTCCTCATAAAGACAAGTTTCCCTCCGCAGCATGTAACTTGGCCCTTGGCAGACACAGAGAAGGAACAGATCTACCTTGCAGTGAGTGAGCTGTGCAGCCCTAATCCAAGCCCAGACATTCCTGAGCAATCGAGACCGTCCTCTTTGCAACGAAAGCCTTCCTAAAAAGTCCTATTTAGCCATAAAACAGCCTCCATACCAATTCTTTATGCAATCCTCTTTACAACTAGCTAATCACATGTGATCATCCTTCACTTAATGGAACCTACATTCACTTTATACAATAATTAAATGATACATATAGCAGAAATATAAAGCACAAAACAGTTCATTTGGAAAAGATGCAAACAAATCGCCAGGGACCTATGAAGGACTCAGGTTGAAAATCAAGGGGACCTTAGTTTCAGATCTAGGAGAAAGGCCAAAAGCTTGGAAATTTCTAGAGTTGTTTAAATCCTCATTGAAGCGTGATCCTATGTTACAAGCTACAGAACTCGCCACTCAGCTGTTAGGAGCCCAAGAAGCGATCTGCTGTGTAATCGAGGATCTATCTGCACAAGACTTTGCAGACCTCAGATGCCATCACCAGAGAAGCTCCCTCATGTTGGTATCTGCCCAGCTCCAATAAAGCAAAATAAACATATAACCCATGCTTCCGGAATGAAAGTTGGCTTTTCTTCCCATATCTACGAACAAAAAAATAGAAAAGTGTTTTCTAATGGGCAGACCGATCACTTTTATTTTTTCTCTCACTCTTGGAAACTCCAGGAAACAAAAGAAATACCTTACCCAGATGTACACTGTTATTTATATTTATTTTCTCATTGCTTTACAAATGTTAACATACGCTGTCATATAATAGCCCATAAGGAAAATAACTATACAAATATTAACTGAATAAGAAATGGTCAATTAAAACTAATCAACAATTGATGGTGACTGTTTCTGTACTATGAAGCAAATGATAAGTATTTGTAAAATTTTCCCTAAAGTTTTGTGCCTGCTACATAAATTTTTAAAATTCGATGCCAAAGTAGTGATATCAATTAATGTTCCAGTAGTTATCATCAGAGTTCTGGCAAAGAAAATACCCTCCTGATGCAGAAAGCAGTTGTGTCAATGAGCAACCTCCCGTTTTTAGGGATAAAGGTACTCATCCATACAACGCTTCAAAACTGAGAAATTTCAGCCTGGAGATCTATGGTCCTTCGAAAGACAGACAAAGTAAGATTTAGCAAGGATACAAGTTACCCACTAGTGAAAAATATGAAGATTAAGCAACTCCGGTCTGTCCTTGGTTTATTTTGCTTTTTATTTTGGTAAAGCTAAATGACCTTCCTCCACAGGAAATAAATCTGTAAGGAGCTGAAAATCACAGGCAATTAACACACCGACCAACAAGAGAGTCTTCTCAAATTATGGTTTTGGATGTACCAAATGCAGGTAGAAATATGTTTGTGAAAAGCAAGGTAAAGCACTACCCAGGCAGACTTGCACGACTGCTGGCAAACAGAATTGAGTTTCGTTCTGTGCAAGATTTTGTGCTGCCTGACTGTGACATAATAGTGTCAGCTAAATGAAAGGTTTTACTTAGTGCCAATTTTAACAAAACCCAATGTTTAACTTATGACATAGTAGGGATTTGGAGGTCTTCCTCATCACCTTCAAAGGGAGTAAACCAGAATCCTGCATGAGATGAAGTTACAATTTCATCTTGTACGGTTCCCACCCTCACCCCAGGTAATAACTTATTTGTTGGTAAAATAAAGACCTAGAGCATTAGCCAAAGAGACACAATTACAAGATTACACGGAGTCAGCGTTCACCTGTACACAATGGTTTGTCCGACTACAAAGAACCATCCTTTTCAAATCTTTTCATTTTATACAAACTCTTTCTTGCTTCACTAAAACAAAAATGTACACACTTGTGCACATGCATGTGTACACACACACACCATGAGAGAAAAGAAAGAGCATTCGTTTTTAACCACAGAACTGCAATAAAATCAAATATCCTTTTTACACGAAAGGCACTGCCTGGATAAGAAGACGCTTGCCGCTTCTCAGAGCAAGTCCAGTTACCATAACAAATGTACATTTTACCAGCCTTGGAATTCTAATTGTGTTTAATACAGTTTCATGTTGCATCAAAGTACAAAATCAATACCATTTGTCCAGCACACAGGAAAAATGGAATCTATAAACGGCTCTTATTGAGTAATTAAACACCTATTATTGTCATGGGTAGTGAAACAATGAATATGATAAGATAAATTTTTGCAAGAAAATACTGCAGTGATTAATACCTCCCTACGTATTAAATAAAAATGACTGCCTTTTGTGCAGTACTGCTGGCAGAAGAACGGGGACGCGAGAAGTAGTTGCCAGTGCCACAATAACAGGCTAACCTTGAACTGAACTCCTTTCCTCAAGAAATTAAATGCTGGAGCAGGACTTGAAATCCCCCCACTTAGAGCTCATTTGTGCGCCATGTAACCTGCAGTTCCTGAAAAGAACTCATTATCTTCAAAAGGAGAATCCCTTTATAATTTCTTTATGAATGTGTATATTGTTTCTACAAAAAAAAAAAGTATTTCAATGTCCAAAAAGGATAAGAATATTAACAGTGTAAGCAAGGCAAAGAGACTTGTACCAACCACATACCATTTCTACTTCCAGGAATTCAAGTGCAGAATGCAATCTGTTATGGAAAACTGAACATTAGATTGAGAATGAGGTTAGAGGAAATGCATATTTAGAAAAAGAGATGAATCTGTGAGACTGATGCTAACGCTCCTGGTTATTCTGTTGCTAGAGTTCCTGCATCTTTCTGGGTCTCTGTCTCTGTCTCGAGTATAAGCATGAAACCCCTCCTTCTACAGCCCTCCCCGCCCCGTACACACACACACACACTCCTCACCCACCACATGGTTCCTCCATCGCTTTGCTTTTTTTTTTTTAACTTAAGAATGATGCACCAGGAACAACTACAAAGTACAAAAGATGAATCTATGGATGTGACACTTGTAAAGGGTAACCCTATTTCACAAGTGAGATGGGACAAAAAAGAAAGAAAAAAGGCCACTGAAGCAATAACTGCTCACTGAATTACCATTAAATTGTAAGATTTACAATCCAACGTACAGTAAGTGCATATCTAATGGAGTTTGTCCTCTAAAAGAATATAAAGTGAATCTTTGCAGCATAAGATGTGTGCGGGTGATGCATGTTTCTTTTATTCTATTTTTTTAATTAAAAACAAAAAAGTTCAAAACACGAAAAAAGGACACATTGATGCCACACCAACAAAACCCTGAGGGAAACTTGGAAGCTTACCTAATTTTAAATGCACTTTATGTTAACTATTCTCATTTTCAATCAAACTGGATTCATTCCTTCAAATACAAAAATAAGACATATATAATCAAGTAAGTATAGAAAAACAGAAGTCATGCTATCCTTCACACAGCATTAACACAGGAACAGTTAAACTTTTTGAATTGTTTGTTAAAAAAAATAAAAACCTCTGAGTCCAAATGATTGGTTATAAACTGCGAGATTTTTTGCTGAAGGCAAAAATAAGACAGAGTTTATTAGTAGTATTGTGTCATTTAATAAAGACAAATAAATTCTTACGTTGACAACATGGAGAGAATTCAATTATGATATTAATGTAATGGAATATCAATAATAATAAGACTATGTTCATTTTTATTAGCACAAACAACCCTGAGAAAGGAATCGATTATTTTGGAGCAAAATCACTTAAAATACTCTAATCAATTCTTTAATAACCATTAAAAGCAAATTCAAATCATCATTCTCTGTGCTGCTTTCTAAAGTAAACATTCATGAAATAATGCCCCTTTTCCATCTCACAACAAACACACTGTAAAATATATCTGATTAGAGAGCCATGCACATGAATAATATTTTAGCCAAAGCTTTCTAGAAAAGGAAAATTGATACAAGGTAGCAGAAGTAATATTATTAGAAGATTTATTTATTTTATTTTGATAAGTAGGTGTCTTTTTAAGGTAGCATTTCAGAAGTCGCTGTCCTTGAATTAAGTAAAATGTAAAACTATTACACCAATTTTGCAAACCTATGCTCTGCTCTTCTCACCTCTCCCCCACATGATCTGAATTTTATTTTAAAGGATTAACAAGTAATACATATGATCAGCAAGGATATCGTCGTTCTTTTAAACCTTAGTGAATCAAGTTGGCTAAAGGTGAAGTAGTGGAATTATCAGGACAAGTGGCTGTGTCACCAGAGCCTTCAGAAAGGTGCTGTACAGAAATGCCTAAATAAACAGCAGCATAAAGGCTTTTATATATGAGATATACACACACAGATCTCTCTCATTCACACACACACACACACACACACACAGCCTGCCTCTGGTTATTAAAAATATAAAATAGATTCACCACTGTATATGAACCAAAAGGCACTTATAATGCCACCTCCCATTAATTTTAGCTTCAATGCTAGTTTAGAGGATGTACCGTTTTCTCCCCCCCTTGCCAAGATATGTGAAGGATTATCTTAAAAATCAGTCGGCTAAAGCCCCTCTCTATGCTACAGTGAGTCCGCGAATTTCCAGCGTCTGATGAAGACCAGTGGAGCACCTGATACTTTTTCAGCAGGGTGATAAAATTAAAGGATGGCTTTGATTTGCTTGAAGAATTACTTCCCTTACTTAATTGTTTAAAGTGCACAATATTCACACAAAGAGGGGGGAAAGAAGAAAATTAAGAAGGTGACTGTAGAGCCTGAGCTAATTGCAAGCTGATTAGATTGTGCCACGCAAGAGCTCTCCCTCCGTTACATACCATCACAGGCTCTGGTCTTTTCCACCCTGCTGCTGCAGCAAACAAGCTGATTTGCTAACAAAGTGGTCAGCTCGGGCACTTGCTCAGCGGCTCACGGGGTCCACAGACGGCTGCTCTCCATGCAGAGAATCTCAAGCTCCATTTTCCAATCTGATTACACGGCTCCTTGTTCCAGCAGCCTTAAACCTTCATGGCAGTTTACCAACATTTTCATCACTTTTTTCTTTTACAAAGCAAAAGAACTGATAAGCTCTCAGGTACCCAGGATTTTATAGTCAATGGCTGGCCAGCAGCCAGCATTCCCTCACCACACAACTGTTTCGGGCCACACTGCATAAAGCAGACAGGATTTACCAGACAGCACAGAACTATTAGAATTTTGCCATGTGGACAAGGAAGCGGCATGTTTCTGTCCGTACGGATGACGACTGTTGTGTGTAATCACATCTAGGAAGTACAGAGACCTAGTAAGTGCCGGGCCTGCCCCCACCCCCAGAAAAAAAGAGGCAATGCAAAACAAACCAATGAGCATATGCCTGTGAATTTGCTATAACCCTAACTAACATGCTCAGGAACTCTGCCTGGGAGATGCAAAGCACCTAATAACTGTTTTTAAAAGTCCTGGTCTGATTACCTAGACCAATTACCACAATTACCATGAAAAATGATCCTGGCAACTTCTCACTAACATCTAAAATTTTGCAGGCAACTCAAAATAACTGATTAGCATCTTCAAACTTTGGCAATTCCCTAGAACTTTAAAAAAGACAAACCAAAAGACGCAGAGATGAAGCACAAAATTTATCATCTAAAGCCACTTCATGAGAATTCATCTGACTCCCTCTCATTCCCAGAAATCCCATCATGCCGTTAGCAGGAGTTTCAAGGTAATACACTCCCATTCCAAAGTTTAAAACAATGACTGCTGTAGCATTTCAAGTAAAACACCTATGGGAGACTCTTCCTCCTACGTAACATTTTTAAAATTGATTTTTACCTATAGCCCATGGGCCTGAAATGCAAAATAAACATGGACCTAAAATGTGAACTGTAACTTTACAGTGAGATAATGTAAATGTTCACTCACTGTACGCTTCAGTTCAACCAAAAAACAATAAACCACCAAAAAATAACAACAGAGCCGCCTTCAGCCATGGCAATAACTTTCCAACAAACATCAAGAAAAGAAAAATGGCTTTTAATGGCCGTGGCTATTCCTGGTTCATTTTTGCATAATATTGATCTATAATAAAGGGTTTGGGAGGGGAGGGGGAAGGGAGGGGAAGGAGAGGAGTCCAGTTATGGGAAAAATGTACAACTTGGCTCACACAATGCCTCCGTACTCCAGCTCACCAGTGCGCTGACCCTCTGCATCTCGGAGTCATTAGCTGGAGTCCCAGCCCTGCCTGCAGGAGGGGGGATTTGAACTCACACGCCGAAATGGGGAGATTCGGGATTTTGAGCATGGCAGACAGAAGGGTCAGTCCTCCTCGCTGATGAGGAGGACACTTGTCCCCTGGGGAGGAGAAAACTGGATGAGTGACTGTCGCAAGATTCAGGCAACGGACATGCTGCTGACTCAGGAATGGACTCTGACAGCCACCCTGCTTGTGTCCAGCCGCTCCGAGTGGGAGCAATTTTAGGGCCCAAGCATTGACAGGTACATGCGAAAGTTAGGGGAGAATGGAAGAGAGAGGAAAGAGGGAGTGAATGAGCAATGCAACAGCAACTCTTTCTCGAGACACATCCACGCAAGAAATAAACATTTTTCCTGATTGCAAGTTGATATTGCCCAACAGCTAAAAGACGTGTGTGGATATGCATATTTAGAACACCCACAGCATTTCTGAAGGGACTTAAAAGAGGACATGCAATTTAAAAACTGATAAACTGGGCTTGGTATAAATCCACATCCACAATACTGCAAAACCCTATAAACTCATAGAAAGTATACACATACACCCATATATGTATTTGCATGTGGGTGGTATTCTGCATAAATGACTGTCAACTTAAAATGCCATTCTCTAATTTATATGCAAATTCTACCTCTGGTAAAATAAAAACATATTTTAAGCAGCTTATAGTGCCAACACATTATTCCCATGAATGATTCCTAGTAAACTATTTATGCCAACTGTGGGTTGTTGCTTTTTTTTCTTATGATTTATTGGATGGTGAACGAAACCACTTAAACTATAGTTGTCTGTATGAATCAGTAATTTTCATGTTTCTAATTAAAATGTAAACAGCGTAATGAAGACATCAAGTTTTTAGGCAAATGTTTCTTCCAGTGCCACTTGGGGTATGGTAATTACTGGAGCAGATCTATGGACGCTCCAGAATCCTCTACAAGTCCAGATTAAAAGCATTACTGCGAAACCTGGCTTTTTACACCAGGGAATTCTGTACTCTAACCCATTCCCAGTTTGCTTACAGATGTACACTGGCACTACCTTTAAAACCTGGTCATTAAAAAAAATCAAAATGGAAAATAATCAAGTAATTTATATTTAAAATGTTGATTATAAAACATTTGCTGGCAATCAAAACGCTGGAACTAGATCTACTCGGATTTGATTTCCTGCCATTAGCTTCTTGAGAAAAAAGAAAAGAAAAGAGAAACAGCAACCAGTGTCTACGCTAAATTTCCAGAGCCCAGAACTGGGTCGAGGGCTGGAGGGAAAATCTGATTCCAGATTCAAAGAAAATGTCAATTTCCAAGAGTTATTTTGTTTAAAGGAACAGTTTAAATGAAATAAATTCACAATACACAAATTAGCAAAATTTAAAAATAATATATAATCCATGGAATAAAAACATGTCCTTTTCCCCTCTCATATTCAAGAACGTAAAAGTGCCCTTGATAGGGAGCTGTAATCTGTTTTCATTTTTATTTCAGCATCTCTTTCTTTCTGAAATACGTCAAAATTTATCCTAAAGCAAATGACCTCTTACACATGCGGAAAAAATACATCACCTCTTCTGCCTACAACTGTTCACTGAACTTCTCGCTGAAGCCTATTTTTCCAAGTTAACCAGCATGCTGGCTTTACATATTTAATACCCAGCACTCGAACAGTTCTTTTTTTTTAAATTATAATTCTGCACCGCCCGCCCCCCACCGCCTCCACACACCCCTTAGAACTACTGTAGCCACATTTGCAGTTGGGTAGTTACAGGTGAAATCTGTAGTGATACGAAAAGTCTAAAACGTATGATAAAAGGAAGGTTTTCCTTCCCACATCACACCCCTGGACTCAAAGTCCACAGACGGACTGATATGGCCAATTTTCATATTATTTTTACATAAATGCTAGACAAGCATGTTGCTAAGGTTGGCTGTGGAATTGAAAATGGATAAGAAATGTGAGTGTGTGCTGGGGTGATGTGAGGCAGAGAAAGAGAGCAATTTTTGCACTGTTATGTTTTATTACTAAAGTAATGCAGACAAATAAAAGTGGATCTACCATCCTGGGGTCAGAGGGAATGCTTAATCTAAAAGTGTGCTTGACCACTTTTCCATCTGAAAACATGTAAGCTTTTTTTTTTTTTGCTGATTTGGGCATAGAGACATAGTATTTTGGGGTGGGGGAGGGGTGGGCATGGAGAGAACTGAGGATGTGTAAGAGGCATATTTTGGTGATGTTTAAAATTTTTTTTAACACCTCTGGGGGTTTTCTGAGGGAAAGAAAGCTGATTAAACAAGGCCAAGTGTTTTGTCGGCTTAAGGGCGATATCATAGTTGTGTTCAATATCAGAAGTGTTGCGAGTACAGGCATCATTTCTATTCGCTTTGTGCCAGAAAGGTAAACACTGGATTGCATTGTGGATTAAAACAATAAGAAATCCCTTTCCTCTCAGGCTTTCAAGGCCGTGTTAATCGGGTGTAATTTTTAATGAACACTAGCTGCTTGGTACTCATTCAAGACATTTCATTAGAAGGTTATTCATTTAAAAATCAACGTTTCAACCATATCAAGCTGTAACCTTTCTTGAAATGTAAATGAATGGTTTAAATGAGAAGATTAATAAAGAAGGGATGTTCCAATTCCAAGCATGGCATTCTATGTATTTTTAAATTTGTCTATGCCAGATGCTGTCAGTCAGAACAAAAAACTGTCCAAGCAGACAATCTGTGCGTCTGAATGTTGATCATGTTGGAAAGTACAGGGGGGAGGGGGGGAGTGTGTCAAGGATTCATGGTCCTTCATCTTTGCAGTAGAGCAAACACGTCTCTCAGTATAGCGACAGACAGCTGCTTCCACTTTCTAATGTGCCCTAACTTAGATCACTGAAAGAATTGTCAGCACTCAGAGAAACACACAAAGATAACATAGCCAGCTGCCATGGAGGGGAAAAACAGCACAGCTCAGAAGAAATGGGATTTGTTCCATTTGCATGATGCTGCCTCCCCTGGGCCCCTTTCTTTCAAATCCAAAGCACAAAAGACAACACTTAACATATTTGCTTAAAGATGACAACCTCATGTTGATTTCATTTGGATGTAACAGTGTCAGGATTACAGATATAAGAATATATTATATCTGTAACAGAGACTGACAAATGTACCCATCAGTGGAACTGTCTGATTCATCTGCTTATACAGCCATTTTACCATCCCAAGGGTGCCATCTAAGTAGTAACTTTAGAAGACTGAAGGTCTAATTTTATTACACCACATTTCAACCTACTAAACAATATTATTTCTAAAATAGATCATTTTTATTGGAAGTCTCCCTGATGAAAAATCCAGTAGACACCAGAGAATTTATGAACTGTATGGGTCCTTTGAACTCAATATACTGCCCATTTTAAACAACTTTTCTTGCTGTATGGCAAAATCCCACTATCAAATAAGTGAAAGTTAGAGAGAATATGTATGTTTTGAGCATCTGAGTACATTGATAGACTAATCAGATTTGAGAGAGAGAGGGGGAAAGGGAGAGAGATTGACTGATTGATTACACGGCCAACTATAAAATCAGGCCTTACCTGGTCCATTTGAATAAATTCTTTGTAACCACTTACCTCTGTCTATTCTATTCTATGTCCTCCCTCAATACAGACTCCATACTTCAACAGCAACTACATGAATAATCATTGCCTGTCAATAGCTTTTGGATATATACCCAATCCGATTTCCAGTTAAGGTATTCTTTAGGCAGAGGATAAGACAAGAGAATGATTTAAAGCTAAATTGGCTAGCCGCTAGTCATTGTAATACGTACGGCTTAGGAAACCATGACTCCGATCTGAAACCTACATAGTTTTACAAATCTTTATTCTGTATGGCTTTATGGATTTTGACTTTATTTTTTAAGCAAATAAAAACATTTAGGATGATGTGATCGAATTGAGTTATCTGCATTTACATTACTCTGATTTACTTGATTGGAATTATGGGGGCAAGAATGGAGACACAAGGAGCAGGCAGAGAGGACACAACCATTCTCTTCACATATGCAGGACATACACAGACACAGGCACACATGTACAAACACACACATAAATGCCTGGGCACATTCAGCCCCATAGCCCAACCAACTGACTTCCCATAATGAAATGCTGGCTCCCTATGCTCCTGCTTTGTCCAAAAGCAGGTCTACTGCATGTTGCTATTTACTGGCAACAGTATAACTCACTCATTTGGTCTTGTTTTATAAAATAGAGTTAACTGCTTATATGTGAAATTTCTGCACAGCAGATGGTTACAAATCATTATTTTCCATTTGTTTAGTTTCTAGTAAGAACACGAAAAACTGTGGTGCAGTGATGCAAAGAAAACTAGCAGCCTGCATGATAACCCAACCAGTGCTAGAAGACACATTAAAAAAAAATCACTCTTATCACATAGTATATCAAGACTAAATATAATTTTGAGGGATGGGAGGGGTTACTTGCCCCCTCCCCATCCATAAAGGAAAATGCCATTTGAATAATTTATTTTATTTCTTAGTATAAAATCCTCTAAGATTTAGCCTCTATATTTTTTAAAGTGATCAAAGTTTCTAGAAGCAACTTATTATAACCATTAATGTTTGTCATCACCCAAGCTGAAATCACTTTCTTTGCTCTAAGTGGCCCAGTTGTCCAACAGAAAATGGGAAATAGGAGCCATTTGTGGACAAGTGCACATGCACAGAAAATTAAGCTGTAAATATCTGGACCAGGTTATTACTGGAATCTGGAAACATCTGGGGCTACAGAACAAGCCAAGCCCCATTTCCACAATGTCCAGGTAATTGCTTAAATGATTTATACCTTACTGTTTCTATTAAAAATGTCTTTAAAGAGAAACATTTGTAGGCTCGGTTCTGCAATAAAAACTGGTATCTGATTTCACTTGTACAAAATCTTGTGAAAGATGCTACAGTCCTTCAAGGACATATGTATGACTAAACCAAACCCTGGACAAAGACAGAGTGCTAAAAGAAGGCGTGGTCACTCAAGGAAAACAATCATATCCAGAAAGCAAACTTTAAGTTGTCTATTTGTGATTAGTGTTTATCCTAATCAATGAAATCCATCCAAAAAATCCTCTTTATGCACAGATGACAAATATATTCAAGCCATTTTAGAGTGAACGCTACCTCAATGTCCATTTTCAATTTCAGTTTTAACTAATTTCTCATAAATCTTGTTGACTGAATCTTCAACTGAATATCATGCCAAACCTATCTCCTAAGGGACAAATAAGGGCCACCTCCCAGAAAGACCTGAGCCACTTCATTAATCTGGAGTGAGATTTAAATTGGCTCTCTTAGATGGTGCTTGTATGAAGCTACCAACTGGCTCGTTCAGAACGAACGAGCTATCAATGCTGTCATGTTTCACAGGTTGCTCTACACACACACACACACACACACACACACACACACACACACTCACTCACACCCACACACATAGCTGTATTCACTTGAAATAATTTTATGTTTCATTTCATATTTTAAGCCAAGAGGAAAAATACAGCTTCATATTCTTCAAGAACTGCTGTGTCTAGACCTAACAAAAAATTCAATTACTGACAGCTCTCAACTATGCTTATGAGGGCAAGGGGGAAAAAAAAAGGACAGCAAAATAAACTATTGACCACTGACTTTTAATCATGGCTCATATTTTGTGACCACCAACTTCCATTACTACTCTCTCTAGGGAATCATCCAATTTTCCTCCATGAAGAGGACTAAAGGAATAATGGCTGACATTTTAGGTGTGAAGAATCTGCCTGGATATTTTTATTTATTTAGTTTAACACCCCAAAACTTCCTGATTATAAACCAGGTAGATTTTTAAGCCCATGCATTTAAATCTTCCCTTGATTTAATTTGGTTGTTGGCAAGCCATCATCAAAAGGCTTTACAATTCATAGTTGTTACTCTCAGTCTCAGGGATTTTAACTTATATTTGAGCAATTTTAATTGGCTTGAAGTTTACTGAATGGTTTCCAGAAAACCAGACGAGCTGATTCAACCAAGGAACTAAATAGATTGTTGTATTCAAAGTGCAATAATGCTTTTGCTACTTCTAACATTTTTTTCCCCATCTTTATTATTCTACCTACAATGTACTATCCTTCTTTACTATCAAACCTCTTTGCTGAAGATGCCGTGTTTCCATGCCATTAACTAAGCAATGTTTGTCCACAGTAGTTCACTTAATGGCATATCTTCATCATAATCCAGGTTCAACAATCAACACTGCAGATATTTTCTTCCACAATAAGGTGTATGAGATCAACCTAGATTTCAATACGAAGTGATAAGACAGCATGTAGAACTTTTCAGATCTGAAGAGCCCAAACTGGGAGAAACTGGTGAGCTTTCAGTAGAGGTTATAAGTTTTCTTAGCAAAATTGTGTTTTTAAAAGAATGACAATAGAACCTTTGTTTTTCTGAGTTCTTTCATGAAGCAATGTGAACAAGTGCCTTTCTCTGGTACATCTATCTTTAGGTTCAAATACACAAATATAAAATAGAAACCTTGTAAAATACTGTTGACTAACTCATTATAATTTCAACATTTCATCAAATTGAATTTCCCTTAGGAAATTTTGCGATGTTATTTGTTGTAACAGTGGTGACAGGTCTGAGAAAGAAACTGACTACTCCACACACACACACAAACCCAACTGGTAATGCAGTTGAACCACTAGAAGACAAGGTCATTGGGTGTAACCACAGAAAATTGTTTACTGCCTAGTATTTAGTGCAAAATAAATTAACAGTGTCAAACACTAAATATAGAACAAAAATATGCAGTTAAAATATTAACCAAAGATATTCACAATCTACAGAGTCAGTGAAAGTTATCACATCAACTGCAGATCAACTAGTTGGCATCTCACATCTTATCACCCTAAAAGTACCATCATATTCCCAAAGAAATCTTTTTGGAGTACCGTTGGGGCACATATTTGCATACTGCCTATTAATCGGAGAAAAGACAAAATAGAAAGAAATGCCTTAGGAGGCACTGGTTTCCATGTTCAACCAAAGGCTGAATAACCAACTGTCAATCAACCCTATGCTGGCAAGAAGTTGATTTGGAAGTCTCCTAGTCTAATATTTTATGATTTTGTACCCTCAAATTTTTCCAACTGCAAACACACAGGGGAAAAAATTAAATATGTAGAGCACAGCGATTTGAAGCCATTCATTGCTGTCTATAATCAAAATAGGCTACAGATTTTCATTTTGTAAGATTTTTAAAGATAGCCTTATAATGTTCTGTTTTTATAAAATAGTTTAAATGCTCTCCTATCCAGAGATACAAAAGTAGAATAAATGCCTGTATGCTCATTTTTAGGTATATAATTCTAAAACTATTTTTCAGGGTTATAAAGTCTTTCTTTGGTAATTAAATTACATGAAGAATATAGAAATTTCATTTTTTTAATGAAATACACAATTTTAATATATCTGTTCTTTAAATATTTTTAAAAGTATCCTCCAATTTTTTAAAAGTAAGATTAATAAAAGATTAACCAAGTGACAGTCTCCTACACTTTTATCAATTCAATTCATCAGACATTTATCAAACACTTACTATAGGTCTCACACTGTACAGGCACACTGAGGAAATTAAAAATAGAAAAATGAATTAGATGTGGTCGGCTCTCAAGGAGTTTACAATTTCATAAATGAGAAAGACAAATTCCCAGTAAACTATAGTAGAAGAAAAATGATGGCAAATGATCAAAAGGAGATTTTTTAAAAAGTGCCTAGGGAATATGAAGTAGGTGTCAAAATGGATCCCGATCAGGGTGGCTCAAGCAAGTTTTCATAGATGATGTGACATTTAAGCTAGACATCAAAGTCCTGGTAGGATTTCAACAGGTGGAAAAGAGCATTCAGGAGAGTAAAAAGAAGATAAACAAAGACTAGGGATAAAGTGGAGGGAAGATGGAATTGCTTCCAGTTTGATTAAGTTCCAACTTTCATACTGCTCTATAATTTATATATATATTTTAAAAGATTTGAAGTCCCTAACTCCGCTACTGCTTGAATTAATCTGCTTGTCAATCTATTCATAGCTTTTACAGGGAAAACCCATTGGCTAACAAATACTCACCAACTCTCAACATATTAGAATTGCTGACACATTTGCTTGTAGCCAATTGGTAAGCATATTTAATGAATGGTTACCATCCAACCTGAAGGGCTTAACAGAGTGATACATGGTCCTTGAGTTTCCTTCTTTGTTTCCAAGACAATTTCTGGAGCTTCTTAAAGAGAAATAAAAAATCTGTTTCATCAGCCATTGGCCACTAGCAATGTTCCAAGTTACTCAAGCTCACTAGTCCATGACGAAGCGGTCATGGACTATACAGAACTGGAAAAAATCTTAATCATCATTGGATCAACTCTCCTTTTATAAAATAGTAAACTGAGGCTCGGAGACGTTGAGTAACTTATCCAAGGTCACAAATATGATAGACTGTTGGCTTCTCTGACAATTTCTTCACCATTGTCCCCTTCCTGAGGTATTCTTACCAGCATGGTGGCAACTTCTTAAGGTTCTCAATAGATTGTTTTGGAGCTTTGGCCAGATGGTGAGCTAGGTGTAGTGCCTGTGGTTAGGATATTCAATTCCGAAGAGATAGCTCTACTTTCATGACTTCAAACCAAGAAGAACAATATTTTTTAGAGAGCAGAAAGTTTAAGATCTCATGAAATGTATCAATTTTTGGTTCAGAGAAGTGGTTCTCAACCCCAATTTGACATCAGAATCACTGGAGGAGCTTAAAAGACAGTCATTCCCCAAACTTCCATTCAACTGGTCTGAGGTACGGCTAGGCAAGTTTCTTCGTTCGTTTGTCTGGGTTTTGGTCATTAAGGTACAGCCAGCATTTACAGACTAGATACAAAATTTATCATCAATCTTTGCTCAAATCAAATCAAATCATACATCTATCTACCTTAATGATTTGAACTCGTGTAATAGAAATAAATGCATTATTTTCCAAAAGAAGCCTTCAAAAAGATATACCTCAATCCTCAATGGATTTTCTTCTATAACTTCATTTGTGGCCTAACCAAATTGAGTACGTTTAGGCAGAAAAGAGAGTCTAAGAGTAATACGAGTCATCTTTAAAGGCATATGTATTTTTCATACTGTTTCAAATTATGTGGAAAAAAGGGGCAATAG
The DNA here is from genome assembly GCF_041296235.1 of Equus asinus. Classification (NCBI taxonomy): domain Eukaryota; kingdom Metazoa; phylum Chordata; class Mammalia; order Perissodactyla; family Equidae; genus Equus; species Equus asinus. Next base: position 103,943,941 of record NC_091793.1, read on the forward strand.
TTCTTTTAATTTGGCTGACTGCAAATTGTGTATATTCAAGATTTGATATAGAAACTTCCATTTTAAAAAAGAAATAATTTGTTTATTTGTTTAGATTATAGTGCTTCGTGCTATTTAATGTGGACTAGTCACTGATTCTTAATAAATGATCAGTTTTCTCACATAATTATATTAGGATTTAATTTTTTAATTGCCAATATCATTTTTAGCAACAACAGTCACATGAAAACAGTCATTACCCTCAGCTTTCCTCACAAACCTCCTAATTTCTTTTCCCTTTAGTTATTTCCCCATTCCTACAAGTTGTCTTTCACCTTCTGCCATGCCAAAAAACGCTGCTCTACTTTCCTCCCACTACGCAGCACAATATCCTCTTAATTCAAGCTACTTCCTCTTGATCTAAATATCATATTCCAGGAGCTCAAGTGAAATCTGACTTTCCAGATGATCAAGTAATAGCCAGCCCTACAGATAAATACTAAAAAGCAAAACCAAAAACCCAGTCCCTCAAAACAGTACGTGAGGTATGGGTAAGACTGGAGCCCAGCAGGAGGATGGATGAGACAGCAAGGTTCCTGGTGAGTCTGCAAATAGCAAAGTAGGAAGAAAACCTTTTTCTTCCTGGCACCAAGCATAAGGACACCTGCGGAGTTGGCTGTTAGAAATTATACATACACATAAAAAATATACCTATTCAGGGACACCCGTGCATTGCAATTATACATCAGCAACACCTCCCACGTGAAGCATTTTGGTACAGTAGGGTAGATTTCAAGAAAATAGAATTATATTGGGGTAAAATTGTGGATTTTTGCCAATCATTATGAACAAATCTATACTGTTGTACTGTTCTCACTGGGTATCTTTAAAAATAAACAGTACAAAATAGTTTCCTCTTAAGGTCTTTTTACTTTGATACTAAAACAAGACAAAAATCAAAAAACAAACAAAACAAGCGTTAATACATTGTATGCATTCACTGAGGACTTAGCAAAAGAACAAAGGATAATAAGGAACTTTCAATATTAGATTTGTACTTTAACTACTTAAATATTATTGATAGAGATTTCACACCTATGTTCAAAAAAGCAAAAGAAACCCCAAAAGGGATTTTGCATATGTACAGAATTTTTCTAGAGGGACACTAGCTCGGTCTAAACATCTATTTCTGAATGAGATTGTTCAGTGCTATCATCTTACCATGCACAAGTAAATTCATATTGATAATTAGTTGATTGGTATTCTTAGAATTACATAAAAGATATTTTTCCAATTAGAGAACACTTACTATATTCTTAGTACATTTAAAATCTTCCCATAACAAGAACAAGCACTGTTCATGTAGGCATACAAAATTCCAAATCTGGTGATATTTTTTGCTTGTAGTTTGTCAGACAAGGATACAGGCCATTCAGGGTCCCCATGTCTACATTTGGGCCATATCAGTATTCCCCTCAAAAATGTTGCTTAATCTTCTGAATAATACAAATGAAAATCTCTCTTTAAAGGAGAACTTTGCACCAACACTCTTGGCGTAGGATACCACGGTACGGGCCAGGGATTAGACCCACATCTTTTATAAGTTGGGCCTAAAATTGACTCCAGATTTGTGACTCATGAGTGGAAAGTCAGTTTTAATATAGATGTGCTTTAAAAAGTAAAAATGGCTATTATACTTAACAAGTTACATATTGGGTATTATTCTCAAAAATGACTCATAAAATATCTTTTTAAGTACTTAAAGTCATGAATATGTTCTACTCTTTTACCTCTGCTTGAATGTAATTTTTCATTTTCCAGGAAAGGATACATTTTCTAACTAACCCCGTTAACCTAATTACTCATAAAGAAATACCAAAAGCATCCCTGACATCGATACCTCCACAAAGAAATCTATCTGTGCACATGCACAAGAGCATATTCCATTTAGATAATCAAAACCGTAATTTTTATTTAAAAGATTCCTTTAGATCCACGTAATTCCTAGCAGTAAGATTTATCAAAAGCACTTAAAATTTGCAAATAGTACAACTGCCCTATCCATATCCTTATTTCTTCATCCACATATTTAAATTCAAAAGTATTAACTATTAAGGGTAAAAGAATAATAGTACTCTGTTTATTTAATGGTCTTTGTTTGATCTTAAATGGGAATTGTAATGAAAATGCCTTCCATCTTAAGGGAACCTTTTATCCTACTCAGACAATTATCTTGTAAGATGAAAATCAGTGAATCATACCTAATTAAGATTTATAATTTAGCATCATTCAGGTATATGATCTAAGAGAAAGAGTTTACAACCTGAACTTCAATTTGAAAGGGAGAAGAAGTGAATAGAAGGGAAATAAAACAGCGATTTGGGGCGTAACAATGTCTTATATTGCCACATGTTTATCCAGATTCCTGGTTTAATCCTTTTTAAAGCCAAACATTTAATATGAAAATATAACCTACTAAAGGATAGGAGTAAGGTAGGAAAAGAAGGGTCCCAATTTAAGTTATACCATAGATTTTGTAGATAGGTTATATGACATAGAACATTAAAAAGTATGCATTGTGCCTAATTACCTATTAAAATATTTCAAGTTTACAATGCCTTAAACGCAAAAGATTCCTAAACTGTGGGGTGAATTTATAATTAAATGGGACACTGCTGTAATAGTTATTTTCAAGCCTCCTTTCATTAGAGTACATGTCAGCTGAGAGAGCAAAGCCTTATTTCACAAGGCAAAGATTTTTCTTCTTAGAAGGTCTCATATACAGCATTTCTCTCCACGAAGTCTAACAAGGCATTCAAAATAAGTTCAATTTTTTTTTCTTCCTCAGAAATATCTTTAAAGCCCCCCACCCTCACCCCAGTCTTGGATTACATAAAAGAATAGTTACTTTTCCACCGTCTTTGATATTTCCCTTCCTGGGAGAGTCATCTGATGTGAGAAATATCTTTTGAAAATAAATGGTACAACTTCAAGTGCACTCAGATCCATTTCTTGCTGGACATTCCATCATATCTCAGTTTTGATTTGAAAAAGCTGTTTGACTTCAAAATTTAGTTTTAGGTATCTCGGTATGAAGCTTGATCTCATTGAGAAGTATCTTGGGAAGCAGCAATGTAAATGTTTTGTCCACCCATAACACAGAATATTCAAACCAAAGGGGAAAGGAGTCACAGAGGGTGACTACGTTATTCAGGGAGAAGGAGGTTATTCCAATTCAAGTTCAGAAACCAAGTTCACAGTTTGAATACAACATACTGCAAAGTTAACGTAACTGCACGAAAGAGTCACTTTTCATCTTTAACACAGCTGTCACCACACGTTTATATAGCTACAATGCCACTTCGTAATGTCAAAATATCAATACTTGCTACTATTATAAGAAGATAATTATTTTTGTGTTTGCCCTTTTTTCCTGATTGGTACTCAATGCATTGTGCTTTTATTTCTTTAATGGTCAGGATTTTCTATATTTTTAGATAATTTAGGCTTCTAGATTGAAATACTTATTTTACCTGTGCTTGAAACTAAGGTGGGGTGTGGCAACAGACAAACTCCCAAGGTCTTACTACAAATCTCACTGAAATCCTCCCACTCCAATCATTCTGTGCCTCAGGAATACACGTTTAACTACGTACCTGCATGCAAACAATTACAAAACCCAGAGTTCCTTTTAAGAATATTTGTACAAAAATTCTTGTGATATTTGAGAGCAGATATCAGGCAAAGGGCCACGTGAGATAAAGGAAAAAATATTTCAGTCACGAGTTCATGTACAGAAAGAGCAGAAGATACCTAATGGTCCATTTTCTCATTGATTCTCTTACTCGACAACCATTAGTATTTCTTTAAGCAGAGACACATGGAATAACTGTGGAACAGTCAGTCTCCAAGAAGGAAACCCAGTGACTTCCACAAAGCAGGCCCTCGGTAAAAGTTTGTGGGTCTGGAAGGCTGGGCCGGCTTTATTGCCCTGGGACCTGTACAGGCCCAAGGTCCCCCACCCAGAAGGACCCTGCACTTGGTTTAATGCTCTGACATTGCTATCTTGAATTCTTAATAATTTGTGAACAAGGTGTCCCACATTTTAATTTTGCACCACGCCCCAGAAATTATGTAGCCAGTCCTAGGTGAAGGTGACGATGCGTGTTGACAGTAAGAACAATAAATCAAAAGAAAGGCAAAGAGTTTACAGCAACGTCTGGAAACCAATGCCTTCACATTAGGTACTTTTAAATTTTTATTTTGAATGTTGCTGTTTCCATGAGTGATAGTTCCTCAGGAACCAAAGCAATGAAAGTAGAGGTCACTCATTCTCAGATGAGTTTACTGTCATATGTATATGGCATTTAATCAATTGTCAGTTGCTTAAAAAGCATCCAATTGACAATAGGCAAACATTAGTTGAATCAGGGGGGAAAAAAAGAGATTTTTTTTGGGGTGAGTGAAGTAAAATGCAGTTTCTGTTCTCTTGCCAGCAATATATCCACAAGTGGAGTGGAATAAATATATAAATTTACCAGCAGAAATCAAAACTCATAGGAAAGGAACTGGGGAAAGAGGTTTCCAACATTAAGATTTGGGGGAAAGAAAACATTATGTTTTATAGGTATTTACACGATGGATTTTGTAATAAGAAAACCATTTTTATAAGTTATATATCACTAATAACTTTTAATAAAAGCTACTCATGATATGAAAATGAGAACAAAATCCTAACAAGGAGGAAATTTTCCAATATTATAAAAAAAATACTTTCTAAAGAAAATTTTCTGACCTAAAAATACAAATGCTTAAGCTGGGTTGCAGGGTAAAAAAAAGTTTAACCTTGGGCCTTCATATAATAAATCATACATTCTGTTTACAAGATGTATCAGTTTCAAAAATGATTGGAAGCAGTAATACTAGAAATGCTTTGTGAAAGTCACAGTAGCTCAAATATACGCAAACATATCCATTTATACATGTATTTAACATAAATACATCTGAATTGCAATTCCTCTTTGAATTCACTGCTTCTAATACACCCTGAAAGAAGAGCCCACCATATGCAATGTTAAGCAAAATGTCAATATTCAAGTAACAAGACAACAAGCAGATTTGTGGCATGAAATATGTAAATATTATTAACAGAAAGTGCCATATTATATCTCATGTTTGGATGGTTTCCGATCACCTATCTTTTCTGCCGCCTCAGTGTCTCAGCTAAGACCATCGTCAACAGGTACCGTCCGCATGTGCTGTGCTGAGGCAAAGCTCCTGAGCAGACGGCCGTGATGCCTAAGGAAACTTCACATGCCCACCTGCTTCTGATTTGCTTCAAACTTATCGGTACAATTTATTTTTACCATATTCTTGCCTACCTCTTATTTCCACTATCTTCATTTCTGATAGTAAGCATCACTCAAGTACAACTGCCATTTAAAGGATAACATCAAAAATATCAAAAGGATCAGTAATCAGCAATCACTTCAAAGCAGCTATGCTTGAAATTTCTCCCAGAAGTTAAATGAAAAAGTTAATGATAAAAATTCAAGTTTAGAAAAAAAAGGAAAAAAATGACCGAATCCAATCCTGAAAAGCACTTGCTAAACAGGCATTTATTTTCAGTCTTTCAAAAAAAGTCTTTCGTTTTTTAATAGACAAAAAAATTAGCTATAATCCGTGTGTGTGTGTGTGTGTGTGAGAGAGTTAATTGAAAAATGGAATAATTTTTGGACTCGCAGTCTTCCAAGGAATACCCAAAAATAATTTCTAAGTTCAATTGATTTTAATAAAACATTAGTTCTTGCATATCCCAAAAGAAGGAGACAATTATATTAAGTCTTTTTAAATGAAGGAAGAAAATGGCATTGTTTCCTGGGCCATTTGTTTATTCTGATTTATCAATGACTCAAGATAAAAAAGCAGATATGCTGATTAATCAAGTCTTATCGATCAGTAGCATACATCAATATTTCACACAAATGTCTGCAGAACAATTCTCCCAATCAGAAATTTATAAATCAAACTCCTGGTAATTAAATTTATTAGCTCTGTAACAATAAATGTGGTACTTTATAAAAGTAGTCTGTGAAATCTGTACTCAAGAATATACCGACAAAGGCAAAGCAGCAAACGTTCCTGTTAAACCAAGGGTCTTAGAACAAACTAGAAAGTACAAAACATAAAAGCCTGCAATTGTTTCCAATACACCTAGCAATTCTGCTGATTTGGGGCCATTAAAACTGATTACTTAATTAGGCAATCATTCGAGGCATCCAAACACTCACAGACAAAAACAGGGCATCATTAGCACAGCCGTCCTCACCTTGAGATGAAGATGCTCAAAAATGTCGCAGACAAACTTTCGGGATCTGCTCCATGCATAAACTAACTAAAATATTAAATTCTAAAAGGTGACAACCCGAAGCTCAGGAAAAAAATAATTGACCTATAATGATATTACTCATTTGTCTTTTCAGGTGCCTAATATTTTAAACTGTCTTAGAAACGTCAAGTTCTATCACAGATTGTCTCTCTACAGACTTGGAAGTACTCCTTTCCTCCCCTCTGGTCATACTCGTGTATTATCTAAAAGTAATTAATGAAATTTCTGCTCTCTTGTATGTCTATCAGAAGTACCTGCCTATGGAAAGGTTTTCAAAGTTCCTGCCTAACATGAATAAAAACAACAGAAAAGATTTTCTATTTATGGGAAAAAAACCCTGTGCTGGAAACTCAGCCTCAGCAGTCTTTAACACAACTAAGAAAAAACTCTATGTTTTCACTCTGAAGATATCAGAGACAATTTTAAGCATCTCACTGATTCGGTACAGTCAGGAGAAAGAAAAATATTCTGTTTTCAAAAAAAGATGGTTCCTGAAATAATTCTAAAGAGATCCTATAAACCGTCGTTTTAGAAGAGAAAAGCAAGTCAACTCACACAAACAGCTTCCAAACAGAAGTCTTACTCTCTTCCAGGAAAACAACAATGAGACTTTATTACCCTGCTATGATTCTTTCATTTCAGACATGATTAATTAGCAAGTATTACACTTCTCAAAACTCCCACCACACTCTTTGTGGTCTATCAGCCCAGTTGCTGATAGACTCATATGAAATAGCAAGTAGCCACCAGCAGTACAAGGCAAGTATCCAAAAACTCTATTTCAGAGAAGGAACACTTCTCTCATATCTTTGCCTCCCAAAATGAAGCAGGCTGCTTTTAACTGCTTTCACAAAAAAAAAATTTTTAACTTGATCATTTCCTTAACAATACCTTTTAAAATATGAATAGTGTTCAAGAATACATGGTATATTTAATCTATTACCTGCCTATATTTTTAAGCTGAAATTCCCAAACACTTGTGAGTCCATGTAGTTTATATTGATAACCATCCACATGCACAATTAATAAACAATAGAGATGATGGGAGCACGTAGGTTTTGGGAAACGATTTTTATAGAAAAAAAATATTTCCCAAATAAAAGCTAATATGTCACACATATAATGAAGATGGGAAACAGAAATAAAAGACTACAAAGAGAGGACGAAGGGAAGAGGGCAACTCTAAAACTGAAGTGAATGAAAACTCTGGTTCTCTGCATTTTCCTCCAAAACACTCTTTCAGAATAATTTCCCCTTTAAAACAATCTATTTGCAAAATGCCCACGTGAAATAAGAAGCCAGGCATAACTGAATGTACGATTAATATATGTTTTAACCACCAACAATTTATAAAGGCTGGGGTTTCCCCTTCAACCTTTCAACTGTTATGTCCAAAAAACTTCCCACATAGTACAATAGTAATAAATAGATCTTGTTGGTTCCAGGAAACATTTTTTTTTAATCTTTTCTGGTCAAAATATCCTTGCTTTTTTTCTGTTGTATTAAATTTAGGATCAAAAACATCAAAGCAGCTTCCACCTCGGACCTAACTTTTAGAGGATCAATGTGACAAGGCAGTCCCTGATAGATGTTTCTCTTGATAAACGACTTGTTCAAAAGAGACATTGTAGCTTTCATTTCCTGACCACAACACACTTTTAATTTGCAACAGCAGAGCTGCCAGAGTGTGAGCACTTGCCCACTTTCCAGCCTTTTAGGTTTGTGGCTCTGGTTCCTTTAGGCCACACATTTGAGACAAACAAAATCTAAAAATAATCAGAGTAATAGAATTATAAAACAGGAGCCACTAATGCCACTTTATACATATAGACAAGTGTCTACTTTATAGATATATATATATATATAAACTTTTCCTCTCCAGAATTCTAGCGTGTTGATCACAAGACTCCTGAGTGAACATCATTTGCACAACGGGCATTTAGACACTCAGGGAAATAAATTATGTGACTATTATTTAATAGTAAGCAGAGGCTGGGGAGGGCAAATTTACACATTTAAATCTGCTGTTAAATGTCATGAATTATATGACTGCCTACCCCAACGTGTTTTTTTACATATCATTGCAATGATTATTATTGCTACTACCCAGAAATCACATTTAAGTATCAATACGGTGAACAGTCAAACCATCCAATTTCTGCTCTCAGCACATTGTCCAAGCTCCGATTTAAAATTTATAAATGTAATATCCTCCTCATCACAGGCAGCAGCCCAATCTGCTCTGAATATATATTACAGCTTTAACATCACAGAGGGAAATCGCCCATCTGGCAATCCCATTCGCTCCAACAGCTCCGGGGGAAAAAAAGCTGTGCTCTCTCCTCCTTAAAACATTTCTCAGGGCAAATTATGTGCATCTAAAATAAACAGTCTTCTTATTGATCGCTTCAAAGTCAACAAGTTCCAAATGCAAAATTCAATCAAATCCTTCCTATCGTGTGAGAGCGGTGTGTGTTTAGCTCAATAGTCACCAGAGTCCAACCAGAAGTGTGTGTCGCGCAACGGCTCTTGTAGTCAGTCCCTTCCTTGCATTCACATTTGTGTTATGAGAAAGCAGCGACCACAGCCACATTACAGACCCCTGGCAGCTTTGCCCCACTGCTATTTCTTTCTTTCATAATATGCTCCCTTTCCTTCTCCCCCTCTTTTCAGTGTGAATGCAGGGTGGTGGGATAAATGTAACAACAACAACAAAAAACAATTTAAAGTGGACATATCTTTTGGTTATGCAAAATACTTTTAACATCTTTTTGTTGTTGTGGTTGTTCCCTCTTAGTCTTAATTGAATATCACAAAGTGTACACACGGCATGGTCACAAGAGCTATTGAAAACCCCCTCTCACTCCATTTATCTGACCTTTTTTTTTTTTTTGTAAAGAAAGAGGAAAGAGCGATTTCAAACAAAGTCAATTTCAGTGCCTGATTATTTAATTCTGTCACAGGTTAAAAGTAAAAAGTGCTGACAGGCAGACAAGTGAATGGTAAGGGGGAAAAAAAAAACTACCACTGTTCCTTAAAAGGTATTAAGGATTTTAAGCACTCAAAAATATGTTTTATTTTTATGTAAAAGATATTCCTTCACTCACTCACCCAAAAAAACCACACTTGGGAGAACTGACTACTCCACAAAGTGCAATCATCGAGAAAGTAGATAGTTAAACTGCATTAACAGATTGAGAAAAAGAAAATTTCATCCAGTTCTGTGTGTGTACACATATATATATACTTTCATTAGTAAGCAGTCTTTCCCCACACTCCCGCTCTCTCCCCTCTCCACCCAGCCCCCTCCCCCAAAAAAACCCACGCTGAGTTTAACTAATTTACATACCATTTGACTTCAGCGGTTATATAGTGCATTACTAGTAACATGCAACTTTGGGATTACAGCTAAAACCGATAAAAGTGGACTCCAGAAATCTATTAATCAAAACTGCAATACATAAACAAGTGATAGCAAAAGCAAACAAGCATTTTGACAGATTAAAATATACATATATATTTTTTAAAGGAATTCTATATCATGAGCATCTGCTTCCCAAGCAGAGTCTTCAATGGTTTTATCATGCTATTTAATTTGTCTTTCCTATTTAGATGCAAAGGAAGTAAATTCCAAAACTGACATACCATAAACACTGGTGCTACTGATCATTTCTTGCTGGCAGCACAAAAAGCTGAATTGGATTTCTCACAAGCAGGAATTCCAAAGGTTGCTTTTCATTAAAGCCACTTTTCCTCTCAGCTATCAAATGTCACTGCCTTGAAACGTGGGCCCTTTCGTCAGGTATTCATTTAACCTACATGCATATAATTAAGGGGGAAAGCAACATCAACAAAAAGGGGATCTCAGATCACAGGAGAAGAAAGAAAGGAAAAAAAGCACATGACCAGGAATGCAAGTCCATGTCAATTTCACTCACTCCCATTGAAACTAACAAGAGCTCCGGGGAGGACGGTAATAGGATCAGTGGATTGTATATACCATTAAATTATACATCTTTCTCTCCCGTTCCTTGCCAACAATACGCCCACCACGCTGTACCCCCTCCAAGATGATGTGCTTACATTTTTCTGCAACCGATCTTCTGACATTTTCACGTTCCCCCAGCCACGAGATTGTAATTTAACCTCAACTTTTTGTGTGTGCAAGATTCTTATTTACACTTCTTATTTACTTAGAAGTTAGTTCCCGAAGAAAGTCTAGCCCCACCCTATGGCTCCGCTTTCTTATTTTTTATTTTTGAAGTAAAAAGATAGTAATAAGTAAGCTCAATATAGTGGAAAACGAGATTCTTGCAATCGCGAACTCTTAATCCCATACTATTGTTACAATGATTAAGCAGCAAAAATATGCATTCTAATGTTTCAGGGCTACTTCGTACAGAGAAATTAGACAGCAGGTTGGCGTACAGAATAGAAACGAGTGCAAATTAAATTTAATGTTAACGGCACAACTCGAAGATCTCTTTTATCACCGCTCTTGGATTTATTTATATTCTTTAAAAATAAAACAAACAAAAACAAAAACAAATTTAAACAGATGGTAGAAAACTACGAAGCTCCTCTTACCTGAACGCGCGGAGCGAAAACCCGATAGGTTAGCGTAGCATCGATCCGATGTGTTTGCTGATGAATGGAAGCTAGGGTTAAGTGAAGGTGCCTATGATTTGAAATCATTCCAAGTTTTTGAAGGGAAGACGGACTGCAGCCTCTGCCATGTTGGAATTTCAAACCCAAAACAGCTGCTTGGAAGGAGCCAGCATGCCAGAGGCTGAGCGCAGGCGCAGAGCGCCGCCGAGCCAAATTCAAATCACTTTCACACTAAGAGCCAAAGATCAGTTTTCAAAGGAGAGAGGGAGAAAGAGACGGAGGCTGCCGTGAGGGAGAGAAGACGGGAGGCAGTGGCGAGAGGCGGGCAGTGGAGAGAGACGGGCAGCGGGAGGACCGGGAGGGAGAGGGAGAGGCGCACGGAGCCCGCGGAGCTGGAGGGGGAGAAAGAGAGGCGGGAGGCGAGCGAGCTAGAGACGCGCCAGAGATTCATGGGCAGGGAGGGCTCAATGGCCGCGCCGCGCTGGCCGGCCGGCCGCTCGGGTCATGTTACACGGCCGGGGCCGCGGCGGCCGCCCAGCCTCGCTGACGCGCTCACGCGGCCCAGAGGGGGCCCCGAGGTCATGATTACGCGCGCGGGGACCCAGAGCTCTCCCTGCCCGCGCTCCCAGGCGGCCCAGCCTGGGGAAAGGGGAGCAGTGCCTTGGGGGAATAGGGCCTTTCTTTCCCACGCGTGACCGGCCGGCCCTTGCGCTCCCAGCCAGCCCTGGAGGGCCCGGGACAGGGCTGCGCGGCTCTCCGCCCGCGGGCCCCTCCCTGCCCTCTCCGGCCCTCTCGACAGCTGCGGCCCGGCCGCCCTTCCCCACCCCCCACGACGCCGCGCACAGGACAATATCTGGCCCTGAGAGCCGAGACCTCTCCTCTAGGCCCCCAGCCCCAGCGAGAAAATGACTTGATCTGCCAAGAAGAGGCAACTTCGGGGGGTAAAATCCGAATCAACCCAGTTCCCCTCCCCCGCCTCCCTGTGAATAAATAAAATCCTAAGTATCTAGGTGTGCGGTCCCATCTCGCTCTCCCTGGTTCCCCTCCCTACCTCCCCCAGGCGGCTCGGGCAGGGGAAAGCAGCGCCTGGGGGCCCCCAGTGCGGGCTGCTGGTGCGCAGGCATAGACGTTAGGCTTCTGCTTTCCCAGCCCCCTTCTATGGAGCAATCTGGGGACCCAGGAGTGGAAAGAGAGTAGGGGCTTTGTGGTGCTGGGAGCTGAGGAAGAATGAAATGTGCAGTTGAGTGTGTTGCTCGCATCCCAGGGAGCAATGCAGTGCGGATTGTCTGTTGCTGAGATAGCCTTTTGTTCGGAACATAAGGTTTAAGAAACACACACACGTTTTCTGGGGTCTCTTGTTAGATGTAAATGTGCTGCATCCAGACGCTTACTATGCAGTGTAAGCTCAGTTGGTTTACTAATCACCCCGCCCCACCCCCAAACAACCAGGATCATTTGAATGGGAACCTCATTCAGACTTCTAGGCTGCGAGGATTGCCTTCAACCTATTTCATTCTAGACTAGCCAACCATCCAACTGAGATAATATAGCAAACAATAACATTTGATCATGATGTCTACGAGATAATGTGCCCGGCAAAGTTCTTCAGGAATTGTAATGAGAAAGAGAGTGAGTGGGGTAATAATTTCTCTTCGTTTTCATTAAGTATTACTTTAATAAATAAATGGTAAGTTTATACTTTGGCCTGGTGGACATCCAGTCCTCTGTATTTCAACTAGGCTAAGAATGAAAGAGGCAAATTCTGTATTCGACCAGGAGCCCATCAAGTTGAAAATGTTACCTTTGAAGGTTGGAACTGAAAATATACTTGTTCAGGACTGACCCTCCTCGTAACGGTGTTCATGTTTTCCCTCTGCTTCTCTGCTATAGATTTAACAGACTAAATTGCAGCTCTCCAGATGATGAAATGCAGCTTTTAAAAAATACCAAATACATACTTTGAAATTAATTCTCCTTTTGTGATTTTCTTCTCTTTGAACAGATAGCCATTGAATGAATGTGGTTAGCTAACACAGAAAGAAAAATTATTTTAGTGAAATCTAGGCAGATGACAGAATTTAAAAGACAAAAAAAAAAGTGATTAAAAAAGTGATTACCAAATATTTCGAAGGAATGAGATTTCTATTTGGAATGGGTTTGACCTTTCTGTGCATTTTTTAAAACCAGGCTTCAAAATAAAACAGAAGAACTTTATTCTGATGTAACAGAGAACACTGAAGCCCCTTTAGTTATATTTTACAAGATAGCTTTGAAAATGATATTATGAAAAGTTGCCCATTGGATTTCACCACAAAGAAATAAGTGTAGGAAAATATCTATGGGTCACTGTTGGATTGAGTGCAGATGAATTAAAAAACAACAACTGTGAAGAATTTATAATTTCAGTTATTGCCCATTTGAAGAATGATGAGAAGTCCTCTGGACACACAGCAGATACTCTGTGCAATTCAAGCAAAACTGCTCCATCCTTGTTCGTTAAAAACAAGTTCAAAACTCATCAACCTTTAAAACTAAATTCCTACTATTGAACTTGCAATTCCTCATGTAAACCAAAATACTTAATAAAATATCTGTAATGGAATCCCCATTGAGTAAAAAATGTATTTTGATGATCAAGTTAAAGCAATTCATCCTCAATTTCTAAAACAAAATAAGCCCTACTTTTAAAAGAGGGCAGGAAAAAGTGTGATTAGCAGGAGTTTATTAATAGATAAGTACTAATATGTATTTTTTTCAATTCCCCTATATATTCATTTGAAAGACAGATCATAAAACTCATGGCTCAACATGCAAATGAATATAATTAACTTTGGAATCAAAGAAAGGGAAACTATTCAAAAGAGCACTGTATTTACAGAGTTTCAAAATTGTCCAAAATTACATATGCTCCTGGGAAAAAAGTCTTACGTAACAGAATATACATTATGGGATTTGCGTGGATGACTAATAAGATCCATAGTGGAGTTTGTCTTCCGACTACTTTTAGGGGTTTTTTTTTTTTTTTAAGTATGGGTAAAGCTTGCTTTTCTCTAATTACTTTTTTGCAAAGAAAGGTAGAACTTTGTTTTCAAAAAGATTCACTGCAAAATTAGCATAATGTTTACAGTTTTTTCATTTTAATAAAACTATCTTTAAAGATGTGGTATGATTAAGTAGCATTTTAACAGTCACCATATTCTATCTACATTTATTTCCAAAACTTTAATTCAAAAGATATGTTTCTGGTTGTAACTGATACCTATCTGTATAATATATTTTATGAAATTTTTCTTGTGATGACATGAGAATAAGAAATTGAGTGTTTAAAGAAAGTTGATTGGCTAGTTAAGGAAACAGTCAATTCAGTGAAAAACTGGACTAATTTTTTTCCCACTGAATTAATCACATTGTTTATTTCATTTTTTCTTTCAAGTCTGTTTTCTTTTTTAATGTAGGGAGGATGAATATATATGAATTTTTAATACAACATGTATTCTGACTTGGGCTTTTTAAGAAAACGAAAAATAAACGTAACTATTCTTTTTTCCTTCTGAAAGAGCGGGTGTGTGTGTATGTGTGTGTTCCTCTCAAGCTAATTCGGAGGGAAAGAAGTCTTTTACTTTTTCCTGTTCTGATTCTCAATACACATATAAGCAACAGGAACCACAGTGAAGGGTAAGGAAATAAACGAGGTATTGAATGTGATTTTGCAGATGACCAAATGCTTTTCTGCACTGGACTAGGGATAATTTGACCCAAGTTAGACCCAGAAATGGGCTTTACCTATGTGATAGGGGAAGAAAAGGAAAGCAAAAGATGAGAGTAGACAGAGTATAGAAAAGGTAAGGGAGAAATAGACTCATAGATATGGAGAACAAACTGGTGGTCGCCAGAAGGGAGGGAGGGAGAGGGATGGACAAAATAGGTGAAGGGGATTAAGAGGTACAAACTTCCAGTCATAAAATAAATAAATCATGGCGATGTAATATATAGCGTAGGGAATATAGTCAATAATACTGTAATAATTTTATACGTGATGGATGGTAACTAGACTTATTGAGGATGATCATTTTGTAATGTATATAAATGCCGAATCACTATATTGCACACCTGAAACTAATAATATTGTATGTCAATTATACTTCAAAGGAAAAGATGAGGGAGATGAGTGTAACAAGATGCTTTAAAGAGAAAAATAAGTTTGGGGGCTATAATGTTTGGTTTTCCGTAAAATGCAAAACACAATTTAATTTTTAATACTGCTTTTTAGTTTCAAACTCAAGTATTAACTATTTCAATAAAACATTAAACCAGTAATATCTTCTTCCAAACTACAGTGTTTCAAAAAACATTCCAGGATTTAGTAACTATTTATTACACCTACACTGTTTTTTCATACTGCTCACAAAATCTAAAGCAGGTCTTACAATAATGCAAATTACTGGCACAATAATTTTTTTTAAGGTTTCCATAAAATTGCAGTTTATTTTAAGGATCTTCATTGGCACGTCAATTCAACTAAGACTACTGAGAAGTCCCTATGTCCCCTTCCCCCCTAAAGAAACTAGTGAAGATCTTGACCTCATTTTAGTAAAATTACTCAATTTGTTAGAATTAGACTTGAATACAGGTACTGTCAAATGATATTAGAGTGGTCCATATATCTCCTCCGTGGTCTAACCCTACAGTGGAGAGACAACTGGAAAATCCTGTAAGATGTTCGCTTGAGATGGTTTCTTGGCTATTCGAAAGCGTTTTTTCCTAATAACCTGACGACTGTGTTTTTTCATTAACTCTTTAAATGGTGATAGTGTTCATATATTTGCTGGAACCTTTGCCTGATTTTGCATGATTCTCAATTTCATTTAGAAAGTACACACTCAACACTTGCTGTGGTTAAAAGTATTGCACTAAAAATTCCAAAGGATTTAAAGAAAACTGACATTAACATTTTATGGATGAGGCCAGATAAATATAGTTCAAAGTGAATGCTATGAGTGACTCATAAAGGAGTTCTGTCCAGAAGAAGATATGGGTTCTTTCATGAAGGAGAGGGCAGTTTTCTTGGCCTTTGTAGTCTCCGTCTTTATGCTCCAATACAACAAACTGCTTGTAGTTTGCATACACCGTGTTGTTTGTCCCCTCTGTGCCTTGGTTTTCATTGCACCCTCTGGTTTCCCCTCCTCCCCTGTGGGCTAACTCCCTTAAGACTCTCAACACTTGCCTCCTCCCAAGAGACTTCCCAGTCTACGTAGGGGCGCTTCAGTATCCTTCCCCTGGGCTCCCATCAGACTCCATCTCTCTCCCTCTGCACCTTCACATCATTTTAAAAGTATCTTCGTGTTTGACCCTCTGTTAGATTATAAGCTTCTTGAAGGCAGGCAATCATTGTAACTTCCATCTTTGTTTTTGTTTTTGCTCCCTCATCTTCCCCAGTGCTTAAAATAGTGACAATCCTGGATACTCATTTATTTAGGAAATTAACAAGTTGACATTTAGAGGAAATAGGCATGTGCAAAGGCAGCCAGGAAGGAAATTATGAGAGCCTTTGCAGGAAACAGCCTATAATCTAGTTTGGTTGAGCCTTTGCTTCACAGAAGCACAGGGGAGAAATAGGATGGAAATGAGAATTGGGATGCATTGCAGAGGAATTTTCATTCAGTCCTTGGATGAGAGTTTGCATTTCAGTAGGTGAGTAAGCAGGAAGCTCTGGAAGGTTTTTAAGCAAGAGGTTTACATGGTCTGAGCCCTGCTTTAAGAAGATATAGCTAATAGAACTGCAAGTGGGGAGACTGGCTGGGAAGTTACTGCAATGGTCTATCATTTTCTGGTCCTTCAAACTGTCAATCCTTCTTGTAGGGTTTGGTGATATGCTTCCTTGCCTTTTTCATAGATGGTCTATTTGTATTGATTGCTCAATACAGTATGTTCATTTTGTAATATTACAAAATGTCAGTGTGTTTAAAGGCATTCATTTAATGTCAAAGATATAAAAAGGGACAACACACTCGAGCTGAATGTTTTTTTCCTCAACCTGAACATAGTCTTTCTTCTCATTATTTCGCCTTCCTCTCCCCGCCATCTACCACTTTACAATTAGTTCCACTCAGACTGTGCTTTTAGCTTAGCAGGTATTTCATTTTCAAGAGAAGTAACGCCTGAAGATAAGAAAAGTTCCTCCCTGGAGTATGTTTGAGCAAGCCAAATAAGCAAAGTGAATTTGGTTTTTATATACTGCATAAAAATATAGATGCACATTTCCTTCATTTAAAGTATATTAAAGTTTCCTAAACAGGAATTTTAATTCATTTAAAACGGCATTAGGTTAGGTGGGCTGTTGGTGCTTTGAATTAATGTGCAAGCTGTTAATCTCCATAGACCTGGATTTAAAATTAGACAAAGCAATAATTAGTTTGGCACCATCATTTCACTACCCAGAGGGTAATAATGTAGGTCATAAAATACTACAGCCTGGCACAAGTTTTTTTGTACTAAACAAGGATCTAGTATTAGGTGGTGTGAAAAAAAAGATTGTCACTAGGAAGCACAATGGCTGAGCTTTTGATGTATGCCCCACTATTCCTAAAGAGACCTAAATTCAGAAATTCTTATCAGGCTTTCTTGGTTTAAGGTGAGTCTTTTCCTTCTAAGTGGTACAAAGAAATCTTCATGGCTTCTCTTCTTAGAAGCTGGGGTTTTTTTCCCTGTAATATATTTCCACACAGCATTTATGTGTTTAGTCACAGAATTAAGATTTTAATTTGCATTGTGCTTTTATTGTGCTGTAGTTATCTTCCCTACCAGTTTGCCATTTTGTTAAAGGAAATGATATAGTGCAAATATTTTTTAAAATATAAAAGTATTGCATTCAAGGAAGTGGTTACCATACGTACCTTGATTTGTTTTCGTGGCAAATGACTACTGGCGATATCAATAATTCAAGAACAGAAACAATGAAAATACAGAGGAATTGCATTTGGATACTTCTTCCTGTCAATCATCTTTGCCAGATTCCTATTTGAACATTCTGAAAATGAGGAAGACATCAGATCTAGCCTTAAGTATGAGTAATAGTTTTCTGTTTCTTTACACTGCTCACCCCAACTGAGCCTTTAAAGCACAAGTATCCTGGGTGTCTCTATGTACCTAAATATTTTTAACTGTGGAAAATAATATTTTAATATTGTATTGCAAATATATTTCATACAATATACATGTACTGACTTCCTATTTTACATAAAGCAATAGGCATGCACCTGTGTGTATCTATAGACTGTTCAATGTATTAGATGAGTACATTCAAAAATCATTTAAGTTGAGCTTTTCAAGTGATGTGAGCTACTGATACAAACTTGCTAATGATAATTATAGAACTGATGCTGATTTAGTCATTTCAAAAAAGCCACGGAGGCATAATTAGTGTCTGAATGGCCTCAATATTGCATTATTAGGAGGCTAGGGTGAAACTTGAAATGAGAACATCAAGGCTGATAACAGAAAAGAAAACATGAAATACATACATAATTCATTCTGAGATATTATAAAGGTTTATAACCAGAAACAATAATTTGCAGAAAGCATCTCATGTACTGGAGCCAACTGCAATCATTTAGTCAACCTGTTAAAGATCAAATAGTATATTCTTAGCTATTCTCAGTGGTGTCTTTGTAATAAAGTAGCAGCAAACAGACACTGTTTGCTTCTGGTCACTTTTAAAGAATGTTCAGTTTATCAGTAGGGACTTTAATCTCAACCTTAATAGAGTACAAAAGCAGTCTTGTTCCCGTGCTTCTCTCCTTAAGGCCACGAGCCATGTGCGTTTTTTAAATTCAAAAGAAGAAAAATAAAATTGTGCTTCTGAGAACACTAAATACTGTGTTTTTTTTTTTCCCAGAGAGTAATTTTCATCCACCTTTCTTCTTTTGATGCTTTTCTTCTCCCTTTCCTTCCTTCTGATACACGCATGCTCCACCATACTTCACAGTCGTCCCCAGAGTGAAGACACGCAGAATGTCAATGAAATATCCCCTGCCTTGGACCCCTGCCAGGCCAACCATTATCAAATGACCCAGTGTGCTGGTTGAGTAGAGCATTGTAACTCAAAAGTCCCCCTTTTGGTACTCTTTCCTATTAGGGGGCAACAGATATGAAGAACGGCTCCCAAACCATGTAAAACATAAAAATGGACTACAATCTTAGTCATTCTTTCTCATTAGCATAGATATACAGGTAATCAGACAAATGCATCTTTAAACATAATCTCTCTGTTACCTAAAATACCTGCTTCCAATGTGGTTGTCATTGTTATTGTTATAGTTTCCAAAGGTGACAAGTGTGGGTTGTATTGCGTTGGAGAAATCTAGGCTGTAGTTTAATACTTATCATGACTAAGTGTAAATATTGTTCTTCATTTTCCAGTGAGGTATCATATTCACAGGACAGTAAGATTTTCAACTATCCGGGCGAAGAGAAGGTAGAGAAAACCTTAGTTAACTAGGATGGTAGTTATGGAAGAATGGAAGAAATTAACCCTCGATACAGATGGGGGTATTATGTGGATCAAATTTGGTGCAGGAGACCATAGTATATTCTGCCCTCCCAAGTATCACAGGTAATTAACTTAATAAAAGCAATGAATTTAATGTATTTACTACAGTCTTTCCACCCTCCCACAATAACTGGTAAACTGTGAATGTTAACTGTGTCTTGGATAAATTCCAAGTCATTGACTTGCAGTCTCATAGTGAGATAGGTGAGAATAGCAGAAAGTTGGGGTTTTTTTTTCCTTAGGAAGATTTGCCCTGAGCTAACATCTGTGCCAATTTTCCTCTATTTTGTATGTGGGTCACCACGACAACACAGCTGCTGATGAGTGGTGTAGGTCCGCACCCAGGTACCTGAACCTGGGCCACTGAAGTGGAGCTCACTGAACTTAACCATTAGGCCATGTGGCTGGCCCCAAAGCTGGGATTCTTTTACACTTCTTGGTCACTAGAAGGTTACAGAGTCTTTCTATCCCTCCGTTTCCATGCTGATGAATGGCGTAGTCAAATTCATGACTCTCATTAAGGATGCTTTTGGCTGCAAATAAGAGAAGGAACAACTTAAGGAGTAACTTAAGTACTAAGGAGTTTATTATCTCTCAATAGAAATTTGTGAGTAGGGCAGTGCTCAGTTTTTGACTCTACTGTTTTGAACATTTTGGTGATATTTCCTCCACACTATGAGTACGACAGCTTCAGACATCACTAGAGACAAGACTACATCCAGTAGAATAAAAGGAGTGTTGTTCTACAAGTCCCTTTTCATTTCTAAGGAAAACCATTTCCCACAAACCACCAGGGAATTTACTCTTACCATTATTGGGTCACATTTCTGTGTTAAAACTGTGACTGGCAGGGGAGTGAGACCACTAGGATTGGCTTAGCTCAATCATGAGTCTGTTCCAGTTGGCTTGTTGAATGATTGAACGAATGAATGGAATTAAGTCCACCTAGAGAAGAAACAGCAAAAGAGGTAAAATTAAGGTACTTCCTGATAGTCCAACTAGCCATTCTTAGCACCTTGGAGATAAGAAGGAGTTAAAAAATGCAACAGAAAAGATTTGGGATAGACACTCTTGCACCAGAAAAGAAGTGAGACATTGGGCCATTAAGTTCAGTTATCAAACTTGGGAATTTTGAAGAAAGACTTAAGTTTTACCTGTGATGACTTGAAGTATAGATAGTGAACTTAAACTCACAAAATGTCATTTCATTTTATTGACAGACAGTGAGAAAAATAATGACAGCTTTCCCTTCAAATAATATTCTATGGAGTCGTTGCCAATGTTCACCTTCCAGAAGGAGGAGGGAAGAGAGGAGGGCAGAGGAGGAGGGGAAGGAAGGAGAGGAGGGAAAGAGTAGTATAAATACTGAATAATTTAAAAAGTGTAGAAGCATGA
The DNA here is from genome assembly GCF_041296235.1 of Equus asinus. NCBI lineage: Eukaryota > Metazoa > Chordata > Mammalia > Perissodactyla > Equidae > Equus > Equus asinus. The sequence goes on from NC_091793.1 coordinate 103,964,859, forward strand.
CTTCAACTTTAAGAAATGCCTACCTATAAATATTGTTTCAAAAATAAAAACCATTCTTTTAATTACTATAATTAACGCTTTTTATGCTCATGTCAGATGCTGTAATGAAGGCCATTTGTGTTTCTGCTGCCATAGCAATAGCAACTTTCCTTCTTCCTCTTCTCATTTTCCCCTGCGATATTCTTGATTTTTTCTATTTCCATGATTAAACATGCATTACATCTACTTTTACGGTAACAGTATCCCACAAGATTGATGTTGGCCATGTCAACAGAGGTTGTAGTATTGAAGAACAACAAGATGTGGATACAAACTCTATGTGGAACCAGTGGAATTTTTCTATAATTTCTGTATATTCAAAATAATCACCTTGCTAGTTCAAGGTTGTCTCCGTCTTTGATTTCTCTTAGTCTGTTTTGGAGATGCACTCAGTTAATTCAAGAATCTCCCTCTTCCTTTCATCTTTCCCTTCGTGTGCTGGGGTCCGGGAAGGGGTATGGGGGACTCTAGGGCCTCTTTTTGACATGGAGGCTGTGGTCTACAGCCACACTCTGTCTTCATTGAGGTTTAGTTCATTCTGTTCAGTCTTGGGCCTTCACCATTTACCCTGGATACATCTGCAGTAGGTGTCTGTGGTCCTATCTATCATGTGGTCTTCAGCTTGTACGATCCAAGTTGCATCTGGTCAGGGTGTCCTGTCGATACATATGCATGTTTCCTCTTGTCCCCTGAAATTTTCTCAGCATTTCTGCATGCGTCTCGGAGGCTCCGTAATCTTTTGGATATTTTCCCACACCACGGTTGGTGTCTGTCCTCTGAGGGTCTGTCCTCAGACCTAATCAGCTAGGCATCTTACTCACTCATTGCTCCTATTGCACAGGGACACCATGGCTAGCAGAGAATTTTTGAGAAGAGAGGATGGGGGGGAGGGCAGGCAGCAAGAACCCCACAGCTTTAGCTAAGCCCTAACCTTCTGCTCTGCCTTTGTGCCCAAACTCCTCCCCTTCCCCTACTGTCCTCTTCCGTCTCCTCCCTTCCTTAATCCAGAGGGAGTTTTTAAGCTTTCTCTGTATTGGAAAAATAATCTTTTACTTCATCTTATATCCTTTCCAATTCTATTATTTTTGGTATAAACTCTCTTCCTCTACATCCTCAAAGCTTTTTATTTGTAATTTTCAAAAAGTTCTCTCGCAAAATCCTTTGCTTTTTCTCTCTTGTTTTTCAAGATTAGAAACTCAGAGCAGAGTTTCTATGATTGGAACCCAGAGCTGAGATTTTGACTCTTTTCTTCCTTAACTCTGTAAACCCTCACCTAGAAGATAATGAATAATGAAGGGTAATAGATGAAATGTAGAGGATGTCCAGTAGAGGATGTCCAGTGGAAGAAATATCAGCTAATATCTCAAAATATGATCCTATTAACCCATCATATTATCATGCTAGAGTGAAAGAAGTCTTTAGAGAGAAACATCTCTGTCCTCTCAGAAAAATAGTCCAATATTAGTTGCTCCCACACGTTTTGCCAACATAGCATTTAGAACCAATCGTTGGATGATATTTCAGTTACAGGGCAGTATTGAACCTAACAACTAACATCTCCATTAAGTTTTTTCCATTTTCTGCTGATTATCCGAGTGTTTGTATCTCCAACATTCTAAAAATAATCTCTATGGACGAGCAAACTTCAATCTCTTATGGGTCATCCATTGAGCTAGGCTTGTTACCTAACTTATTTCACATAATTTTGGGGAAGGAGTTATTCCTGTCTCTATTTTCAGGTAAGAAAACTGAGTCTCAAAGAAGATAAATAATTTACACCAAGAGCAGAAATCTAGTGAATGGCAGAACTAGGAACTTATACCCAGTTCTATCTTATTCCAAAGTCCTTGCACATTTTATTACATCTTGCTCGTGTTCCTCTCACTTTTAGTGATGTTTTATGTCCTGTGCCTTGCTGAACTTCAGTCTAGTATGTGCATACCCAGAATCAGTGTCATGACTGCTAGGAAATTGCTCAATATTTTTTAGACTTGTTCAGGCAAAATTTCCCATCCTAATTAGATTTGAAGTTACTCACTCATGCTGTCAGCAGAGCTGAAACACTGTGCAGCAGAGTTCTTGTTGTTTATTGTTCAGTTAAGCTGGTAGATCTTGACTACATTTTTTTTAAATGTCAACCCCTTATTAAATTGATGGGGGTGAGGGAACAATAAGTCAGGCCAAATGTGTTTCTATTTTTTATGTCCATTTTCTTTCATTTGTTTGAGCAATGTTCACAATTCAAAATATGTGAATTTTACGGTAATTAAGTTTTCACTCATTTCTTTGGCTGAACTAAAAATGATACACATTGAGAGTGACTTCGACTCCTTTCATAGTTAGCTTTTGTGTTCCCTCTTCTACTTTTCATCTTTTCCTTTTTTTCTCCCTTCAACTGATGCTTTCTCTTAAATCAGTCATCTTTTTCACAAAATAGATATGCAATGGTGAATTCATTCAGGTCTGAAGTTAAAATTGACACAGAATGATACATGTATAGATAATGTATTATAATATACATATACAAATTCAAAGTGTGTTTCTAAGATCTTTGGTAACTTTAATTTGCTTTAGAAAAGTGGGCACTTCTCCGCCAAAACAAATGTGCAACTGCAGAACTAAATCTCTATCTGTAGATAAATATTCCTAAAGGCAATATTTCTCAAAGTGTGGTCTCAACCTCCTATGTTAGATTCATGAAGCGGAGTTTATTGGACCCTATTCTGGATCAACTGAATCAGAATCTTTTGGGGAGAGTCATGGAATTTGCTTTTAGCATGCCCCTATGATGATTGTTTAACATACTTAAATTTGAAGACTTTTTCCTGTGGCATACGTCTAGACCACCCCCGCCTTCAAGTGAGAATCACATTCATAAAAGTCCAAGGAGCTTGAATCCATTTATACTCAGTCTACCTTCTCTTCCTTCCTTCCTTCCTTCCTGCCTGCCTTCCTTCCTCCCTTCCTTCCTCTCTCCCTCAACTTCTTCTTTCCTTCTTTTCCATATAGATGTATTGATAGATAGAATGTAAATGATGGCAAAAGAGAGAGAGAGAGAATATCTGTTATCAGCTAGCAGATAAAAAGAATATGGTTCTTCTTTCCTGAAACTTAATGATTCCTCTTGCCCTACTTTGAGTAGAGAAGGATCCTCCATATTCTTACACTCAGCAACACCATTAGACACAGCTAAATTTTTGCTTCTTTCTTGTCTCAGCGGCTCTTCTCTTAATCTCCTCTCAAGATCGTTTTACCTTCATTTAATAAATACCAACATTGTTCACGGAGCTATAAAATGCATGGGACCACTTTGAAGAGACATATTGGTCCCAACGTTATATCTTGTATGAGGGCATTTCATAACTGGTTTTAAAACTACATTTTTTGCATTATTATCTGTTTTGATACCTACACTCTTTTATTTGCCTTCACTCATAGCTTGACATGGATTCCATGGCTGGTGGAGATGGAATCACCTACGCGATGACCTTCAGTCTTCCCAGAGGTAAACTCTTGTTTACTCCTACACGCACATATGGCCACACAATTTTGACTAAATATCAGTAGACCTCCAGGAAAAAAGCTTAGATATTATTTATCCCATGAAGACTTCCCAGATCACCAAATCTAAAGGAGATATCCTTTTTAGGTTTTGTGCTCCCCTATATTGCCATTAAACACACTATATTAGTATTGTTTCTACCTCACACTTCAAACACTTTAAGGACAGAAATTATATTTTATGATGTCATCAGAGTCCAAAATAATTTCTAACACATGGTAGGTAATCATTAAAATCTCTTGAATAAATGATTAAAAGTAAAATTATTTTAAATAAAAGCAAGTTTGTATTGCTATAATTACAGCTATTATTCCTTGAAGATAGGAACTTATTTGTGAACATTGTAGGTGTTCAATAAATATCTGCTGAATAAACATTAAATCAATAAATAAGATGTTCAGAAATGTAAGTAAATTCAGTTTACCATGAGGTTCATCACATTCTATTAAACATATCAATGCTATTAAACACATATACTTACACACATTGACACTTGTATATTTTCTCATAATATTTAATTATGAAGCATCTTACACTTAATTTCCTTTTTTTAAAACTGAGAAAAGAGAAAATATCTTATATATAAGTAGTTACCTACTAAATACCATTTAGGATGGTTCCACTGCAATGTAGAATTTGATTTCTAATAAGTGTGTGTATGTGTGTGTATGCATATACACATAGCCATATGGTTTTCCAGAATATATATGTATGTGTCTATAAATCCAGAAAGGAGAGAAAAAGAGCTATGTAGTTTTCAGGAACTACAGGAAATTTAAGCAAGTTGACGTGTCTCTTTGTAATATCCAAATGATGTTTTCGTTAGAATTACTACAGAATTGACATAAGAATTAAGTTTGTAGGATAGTTATTAGCATATTTGTATTGTCAAAAATTTTCTCTCTTTTCTTTTCCTTTCCTTCTAGTTTCTTCTGCTGTTTTTCTTCTTTCCCTCCCCCTACTCCTCTTACTCTTTAAAAAACTCTTCACCTCAAATACATACACAAAAACCATGTTGAGAAGGAACAATGACTGAATCTGTGCCTTCAATGAGGGTCCATGTCAAACAGCTCTAGGCAAAGAATGCTTTCCAGAATTCAGAAGGGAACTTGCGCTTGCCATAGCTTCCTTTACATTATATTCTCAGGCAGATCATTCAATAGAGGTACCATATCTATGTCTACAGAAAAAGAAATCCTGTCCCAACGCTTGAACCTTCTTGTTGGGCCGAGCCACACGCTATGCAAGATTTGATTGGTCACAAGTGAACAAATCCACAAAGCTTCTTGACATTGGAAAACACATTTGGGAATTTCCATCCAACACTCATTATGTCTATGGTAGATGCCTGTCTTTGAGCTGAGGTGAAGGTGGCAGGATTTTATTCTATAGAACTGTACCTTAATTCTTCCTTGTAACCTACAAACAGAAATGAATTAAGGTTTTGAACTAATAACAGCAGTCTCCACTGTGTGTCCTACTGTGTTACCCAATGCGATCTCGCCTAATATAATAGATGCAGAGGTATGATTTGGTGCTTCTGACTGAGGAGGACCTACTCATTGTAGAAAAAGAAGACCAGCTTGCTTCATTTTGTAGGTTATCACTGTAAGCCTTGATATGCTTGGCATCTGTGTCCTCCTGAAATTGTCTTATTACCTTGTGAATGGGCACCATGCCATGCTAACAGATGGGCATAAAGAATGCCAGAAACCTGGGCTGTGTATCATCTTTGAGTATTAGTGACCAGAAATTTATGACATTTTAAATGCAGCTTTTGAGTTTGGAACACACTTGGAGAAAACGTTGGCACACTCAGGAGCTTGTCAGATAATAGACAGTACTCTAATATACTGAAGATGGAGATATTAGGAGGATGGCAGGTATAAATCCTCGACCTCTCTCTTCATCTTTCTATCACCATCAAGATGTCATATTTATTTACTGGGAATTTGTTCTAAAAAATGCTTATGGTCATTTCTCAAGTGGCAAGACACAGGAGAGATACCATGAGCTTTGTTGGCCATGGAAAAGATTACTTAAACTCTCTGAACCTAAGTTTCATCATTTATAAGGCGTAATCGAGATAACAAATTATATAGTGTATGTATTTGTATATGTACCTCACAGAGTTATTGTGCAAATGAAATGTGACACTGCTTAAGAAAGTGCTCTGTGAATTGTACAGTACCACTCAAATGAAAGTTGTGAGCTATTGTTTTCTTTGACCTGTTAGTAGTACAGCTGCTTGCGGTTCTGAGGAAGAGAATGTCAAGATTAAATTTGGGCATCAGAAGTTCTTGACACTGAGTTGCTGACAAGAGGTTAATAGTGAGCTCTATTTTGGCAAAATTTTTTTCCTACATGGGAAAAGGCTAGATCTTCATGAAATCTTCACTGGACACATAAGCAGTAGGGCAATTTGTAGGCCAAGTTTATGCTGTTCAAGAAAAGAGGAGAGCTGAGAATTTTTCCTGGTGATCTTAGGCATTAGAGGCAGCTGATCTAGGCCACTTGGGTCCCAAAGGGAAATGCTGAGCATAAATTATTCAGAATGGCTCCCTACGCACATCGGTGCCTGTTGACTGTGTATTTGCTCAGCCCCTTGCTTCATATTGGTTTTGGCCTTTTGTGCCCAGAAAATTTATGACATTGTTTCCTTTGAATTCTACTCAAAGTTAAATGATGAACACATGAAAAATAAAATAAGCAATCTGCGAGTAATTTTACATTTTTTGTGTTTAATATAATTTACTCAGTGTAGTAATGTAGATGAGAATGGCATCGTTGCATAACTCTGGTAATAGATGTTAAAGAACAGAAAGTATAATACCACTGCCTCGACCAAGCTCTACGATCTATAAAGTTGAGAGAATTTGACACTGGGTTCCCAGCTCTTTTTTCAGAAGATGCTTTGGTGGTTACTGTAGACTGGATTCTTTCCCTTTTCTTCTGCCAATGAGCCAGTTTTATGCTTTCTGAGTGAGGGGGAGATGAAAAACACAATAAGGGCCTCTCTCTCAAAGCTCTGTAAGCATGATATAATATGAAAAAGTGACTTCTTATTAGTGTAGCCCATCTCAACGTGAAGTCCAATATGTGATCAATGACACTGAGAAATTGGTACATACTTAAAAAAATACCAAACTCTTAAGTATCAGAATCTTATACGACTCATTTTCCTTTCTCAGATTTTTCTCGCTTTTATTTTATATACCAATTTAAATCTTTGTTGGTTTGTTACAGCTTTGTGAATCACTCATATCTGAGGCAGACAAGAGTGGGAAAAAAATCTGTATTTTAAGTTCACCTCTATTTAATATGAGTAAATTTTCAGCTGATAAACTATCACTGGCTCATCTGAGACCAGGGAATCCAAATGGTGATTATGTTTGAATAAAATTATTTCTCAAATTCATTATCTTTCTTTAAAAATTTTTGAACAATACTTTTAGCAAAATACATTCATTGGGGTAATAGGTTGAATCCCATATTGAAACAATATGCAGCTCCCTCCCTTTTTAGGGAACTAATTAGATTGGAGAATAAAAATGATTTTAATTATTGAATTAACGTTAACTTCTAAAATTTAGGAAAATTTTAAATATGCTTAAAGTAAAATAGCACTGATTAATATTTTAGAAGTATTATTATGACAGGAATAAAAATAAATGAGATTAAAACTATACTAATACAGGATGGTTTCACTGAAACTGACATCAAATATCAATTTAGTGTCTGGTCTGACACAATAGTTGTCTTTTTACCACTAAGAGTTCCCTTAGGAAAGCATGACAACAACAATAAAAAAATAATATAAATCATTTAAATATGTCCAACTCATTCACACAAGCTGAGGAATGAGCTTTTTATGTGTCAGTCTACTCATGAAATGCTAGAAACCTCTGCAAATCTGGGGGAGAGGGGAAGTATTTGTTTTTTTCTCTAAGCCTCCTTCCTTCACATTTAGCTGTTTCGATGTGAGCTACCTATTGACATGACCATTACTATTATCTTCCTAACTGCTCTAATAACAAATTTTTGTTATTTGAATGTGTCTCCACTTGTGGGTCAGTGCTAGTGATTAGAATAGCATAAATGTATGTAGACTTAGCGCTACAGTCTCATTGTAAATATTGAGTAGTATATTTCCGTATACAAGATGAGACTCAGGACGTACTGTTCTAAGCAATAAATGAACTCTGACACATCTCCATCAACCCCTATCTGGTAATTTCTTATGATTCCACAATACAACATCTTCTTTTTAGAAGTCTGTTTTTGTTAGTATAATACAGTATGTGGTATTCCTTCACTAGAAATATGCAGGTTGGAATGAAAATATTAGCCGCTGATGTTTGCAGAGTGTTTTAGGGCTTACAGAGCCTCTTTATCTACCCTATTCTATTTAAAAAAGAAGTTGAGACTCAAGGTTAAGTGAACTTTCTAAGAGCCCATAGCTTGGTGGCATAGAGTGGACTTGGCGCCTTCTGTCCCTAAATCCCAGGCTTTGCCCAGTGCTAAACTCTTTTCCCTGCAGAGGGCTCAAGGGTCAGGGCTTTGGGGTCACATGATCTGGGTTTGAATCCCCACACTTGGGTTAACCTTGAGCAGAACATGTAACATCTTAGTGCCTGTAAACTGGGGAAACTCTGAGTTACAACCTTGTAGAGTTGTGAGACTGAAACAAAATAACATATTACTGTATTGCTCCCAGCACGGTGCCTGGCATCTTGTAATCAATCAATAAATATTGGGTATTGTTAACATGTACAATCATGTGCTTATTTATGTTGATTAATCATCGTTTGTGTTTTTTGACTTTCCTCAAGTCTTAACTTTGTCTCTCAAGTTTCTCAAGGGAAATAACTTCCAATTCATTTGCATTCTCTGTAGATGCTAGAGAAATGCTCTTGGAATGAATGTGGAAGTGAGTGATACTAGAAAAAGCTTTTGGAGTGAATGTTGAAATGAATGAAAACAAAATGTTTCAATATGGCACTTAATGAAACTATTGGAAGTAATTGGAATCCATTATAATCATCTATTCTAGAGAATATGAATAACTAAAAATCTGAATTTTTTTCACTTATAGTCCAATTAGTGGTAGTGCCGTCTGAATTATGATGCCAATACTTTAATTTAGTTTATTCATTGACGCAGAAGCTCTCTGCTTTCACATGTAATCATTTCAATGTTTGTATAGTTAGGTTTTTCATATGTTTTGGCGGTTCTCTCGGGCAAATATTCTTATGTACCATTGGGACCACAATATTAATATCTGATTAAGGTTACCAAATAGCCAAATCTGTTTTTTTGTAGATCTTTCACATTTAGTAACATATTTGGTTGTTAGCATATAATCAACCACAATGTACAAAAATGCTCGACTTGCGTTTTTTTTTTTTTTATGAAGACGCTGTGTCATATAAAGTAAGCAAAGACAAAAAACAACTTTCTCTAAACACATGAAGCCATCACATCTAGAAGTGGAAGAGAAACAATACAGTATGGCTGTGTGTGTAGCAAATCAGAGTGTGTAAAATGCTAAATTCACTTTGGCTAAATTTCAAATTAATAAATGCATACCATTTCTGGGATGGTTGTTGCATTTGTCTTCCTTTTTTATTGCTAAATATGAGAATATAATCTTTATCTCTTAAGAGTTCATCAACCTCACTGCTTCTCCTGTCCCTGAGGTCACGTCCCTTGCTGTAGGGAGGGTTGTGATGTCATAGAGAATAATGACTTTAGCTGAGGTAGAAACAGCAGGAGCCAACCCACTCATAAGTAACCAAAAGCTTGTTTTCAGGCTAACATTCTTAGCAGCAACAGCACAAAGAGCTGATGATAAATGAGTATCCATGCTCTTCTCAGACTTTCCCACACTGCTTTAAAAATGATTTTGGCGAGAAGAGAAAAATTGAGATTAATAAAAAGATATTAATTAAAATAAAATGGCCAGGGATTTATAACTTATAAGAATAAGCTTCCAAGAGCTACTCTTCTGGTGTCCTCCAGAGTCACCAGGAATCGTTCCAAAATCTGTTGCCTTTCTGAGTATCAAAATCATCCAACAGCTGAAGAGACCAATGTGAGCAAGATCCATCAGACCAGGATGGCACCAGGGTCTTCAGAGTACTGAGTTCCAGACCAGGCCAGCTCCGAGGCTCTCGTCAATGGAAAAGCTGGTTCTAAAGCCCCAGTCAGAGTGTAGGGCAGTCTCTTCTTCATTCCTAAAGGCAGGGAGCTCCAGAGTATCATGGCGGACCTCAAACCACATTTGTTTATCTAAGGGAGCACTAGATTGCGAGAGAATTTAGTCTTCTCGGTTGTTTTTTCACCAAAACAGCTCCTAATTTACCACACCTTGGGGAAAATTCTGCGTATGCATAGTTCTTCATGCTCCACAAAGATTTCATATGCGCGCAGACACACAAACAGATATATAAACAGAAATACACATATATATGTATATTTAAAATTGCACTTTTTTAGTTTGATGATATAATTTATTGAATACATGTGAGATACTAGGGGCTAAGGCGATTGCAAAAGAATATGATACAAGTCTTGCTTTCAGGGAGAGTACATATAATCAATGACAGAACCAGAGATTTTTAAAAGTAGGCCAGCTCGGTCCTACATTCTCATTTTATAGATGAAGAGCCTGAGGTTCAGAAAGGTTGAATAACTATGCCACACAAATTAGTAGCAGACACAGGCTCCGGTCTCCAATACCTGTAGCAATGATACCCTCAATGACTTAGATTATGACCTCCACTGCACTTGCTCTAACCCTTACTATGTGCCAGCCTGGTGCTTAGCATTTTGCATGTGTTGTCTCATTTAATGAGCCAGCAGATTGAGCAGTACCGCTACGCCCATTTTATGGATCAGACTGCTAGCAATGGTAGAGCCAGAGTTTGAATTCTGTGCTGTCGGACTTGATATCCCGTGCTCTCAACCAAAGAGCTTTCCATGTGCAGTGCCCTTTTCCTTACATGCTTGTGATGAAAGAAAAAAATTTGACAGTCAGTATATACTAAAATGCTAAGTATAATCTAATAAAGTCCCAAAGCAGAGGTAGAGATAATGGATGCTATGAGTGGTCAGAAAGTGTGCAGGTCCCACTTGTCCCTCCATGGAGAGTGCATGAGTAGAGTTGCTGAGCAGGTACTGAGCCTGGTGTAGGAGAGGCTGGGAGGAGCCTGGCCTTTACTGAAAGAGGAGTGTAACTGCAGGGCTAGACTGCAGGGAGTAATGAGGACCTGTGGTACTCTCAAGATGAGTAACAACTCTGTATAGTTATAGTTACTACTTCAGCTTTGCTGGCTTTTAAAAATTAAGGCACCTGTCTTTTTACCTGATGTTCCAACTGTTCTGATTTACATATTAATTTGATGATTCAGAGAAGCAAGATACCATGAAGGGTTATTCCAGAATGAACGCATTCTATTGTATTGCATTGCATTATGTAACTGCATTTTCAGTTTTTCATCCTAAAAGTAACAAACCAGAGAAATAAAGTGTCCAGCAAGTGGTCTTTCTCCTGGCCTCTATCTTCACAGACTGCTTTGGATAATTCTGCATTTGCTTTTGGGACTAGGTGATTATGAAACGATCATTGGAAGGAAATTTTAAAAAGCAAGTATGGTGTTTAGACAGTTTTGGAGACGGGGAAGAAGGGAAGTAGCAGGATAATTCAGTCTCATCTTTCCATCCGTCTTAGAAGTTCAGGCCTGTTTAACTGATTTACTCTATCCACTGCAGAGGAAACATTAACAGTAGCCGAGGTCTAAACATTACGCAGAGCTGTTGTGCTTGAATTAAAACCAAACCAGACCAAAAACCTTATAGTCTCTAAAAATATTTGCACATTTGCTGTCCTGGATAGGAAATCCAAATATACAGCTCTGTAGCACCAGCTTAAAATGATACCTTGGGTAGCAAACCCTCCCTTGTCTTTCCTGAAGCGAACTGACTAGTTGAGTACTAGTATGGTCAATAAAATCATAACACTGGGAAAGCACTTCTCAGAAGTTTGTGCTATTTTGCTATCAACTGGCAGACGTGTTGAGCTTTAATGACTCTCTCTGTCTTCCTAATGGGCATTTCTGAGTGTTTCAGCAAGTCAACTACTCCTGGCTTATCCTGTTGGCCCCATTACCTTACACCTGAAGACAATGTAAGCTCAAGGTAAGGTAGAGCGACTTAGCTCCTGAATGCCCTCTGAGAATCAAAAGAGGGGACTTGGGATTGTTTCTAATAGAGAAGCTAACCCTGCAATTGACCACTTGATCATCCAACTATATGTAATATGGCTCTGGCTTCAGCATTCAATTGCATACTTAGTGGTGCATACATGACAGGAAGCTCATTCAATTAATTTCTATGCTTTTTAAATTTCTTTATCTTGGAAGGCATTTTCTTTCTTCACAGAGGCAGCCCTTGTTAAGTGAGGGAAGGCGTATTTGATGCTCTTCACTGTCAGGATGTTCAGATGATGAAAATATCATCTTTGATATGCTCCACTGAAAATGTCTTGTATGTGGCGTAGAGATGCACGTCCCTGGAGGAGGCTGTCCTGTGTTGTAGAGCAGGTAAACAAGTGGGAATGCAGGCACTTCACAAAATCTCCTGTAGCCCCACATTAATATGCTTGGACTTGAGCCTGAAGTTTCTCAACCAGGCTCGATGGTGCCCCTTGCTTCGATTCTGCCACTGACAGGCCATGGGCCAGAGGGTGATTCTTGCTGGACTCTGCAGTTTTCTGGCTTTCCTTGTTTGACAGAATCCAATTCTCTTGACCTTTAGGACATGGAGCAGAACTTATCGCTTCCACCTGGCCTACCCAAGTAAGTAAAGTTATGCTCCTAGAATACCGCTGCCATGGTTAGTTTAATTTTAATTTATTGCAGAGATGGTTTTATGCATATGACTTTATAACTGTGCATGTATCCTGAGCCCTCTGAAGGTCAAATAAATAATAAATGTTCATTAAGAGCTTGGTGGTTTTGCTGAAACTGGCCAACAAAGGTGTCATTGGTGATACTTTCATGTGGGTGAATAACGTCAAAGTCAAGTAGGACCTAGAATTAAACTATTATAGTATTTGGCTTTGCTACTCCAGGAAATTATATGCCAGCAATACCTATTCAGCCATTAAAATAGGGGGACAATTTAAAACTGGGAATTAAATGCTGTTTAATCTATTTTTCTTTTAACTATTGGAATTTTTCTAGATTCTTCTTTGCTGTGTGTGTACATTTACATTGGAGAATGTGAGTGGAGGTGGAAAGGGGCGAGAGCAAAACCATGAAGTTCTCACACTTCTGAAAGAAGTCTCCTTTGGCTTTCAGAGAAAGGAAGGAAAGCTTGACTGTTATCTGTGCATGAGGTACAGAACGAGATATCAAGGTGACCCCAGGCTCTAGCTGCAGAATTCCTGCCACGACAATCCTGGCGTCCACATGAGATGTCGTACGTGTAGAGCCCTTCAAAGCAGAAGTGTTGCCCCATCTCTGACGTACTGTGTCTTTCTCCACATCCCTCGGGCTACTGTGGACTCCTCTCCCCTTCCCGAGGGCCTAGATGTGGAGCAAGAAGAAAGCGTTCAGTGTACCCAACCCCTCCTACCTGAAAAATGCTGAATCATTGCACTCTAGAACCAAATCGTATTTAATTCTCTGAAAGAAAGAAAGCAAGAAACCTGAACAATTTTGATTGATAGCACTCAGTCTTATCAAACAACATAACCTATCAAGGTGGTAGAGAATGGTACTTTATAAACTTCATATTATCCTATGTTCCAAGCGTGTTCTCCCTCCTTTAACTTATTAATTTATGATTTAATTATGCACACACATTCTATTCCTTATCCTAAAAATATTTATAACTAAGAAAGGAAATTTAAAATGGGAGCTGATTCTACTTGTTTCATTGGCTTAAAAGCAACCATATCCTTTCGGAAATCTCAGTTTTCCTAAAAAAAGAAAAAAAAGAAGAAACAGATCTTAGCTTTTGATTTTAACAATGTAGAATTATTCTTAACTGAGAAGGGTAACCATCATGGATAATTATATTCTGTGTTTCTTAGATGTGTTTAATTCTTACCTTCCTGTTTTAAGAACTTTGTTCATATTAATAACTAAATTCAAGTGGAGACACTCTGATACTTGAAATCTCTCTCAAGTTCCTAAGTTAAATCTTTGATCCTCATTTTGCTCCAGAGCCGATTTGGGATTGGGTCTGGAATGGTGGAGAAGATAAAGTGTAGGGACAATCAGAGGATACATTTCCAAGGTTTTTTCTCTTCCCAGCTCCTTCCCTGCAAGGCCTACCAGTGAATCCCCCTGAAGATTTGATTATGTCCCTCCCACTAGTTGTTGAGATTACTTTGATCCATCCAAAATTCTTATCTTGTTTTCGGTGTCTTAGAGTTTTCCTTGATGTGAATAAATTTAATTCATTTTTCTGTGGACCAAAAGACCACCATTACTCTGATCTGCATTATTGCCTTTCCTTACGAGTTCTACAGGCTAAACATAAAACTAGAAGAGGAATTGTTTTAGTCCTGTCAATTGCAAATGGCCCTACTGCCTTTAAACCAGCTGTAACAATGTGTGGAATCCTTAGTAATCAGTACGTAATTGCAAATGAGGTGATTTTTTTTCAGCTATATTTTGAGATGTTGATTTAGACTCATGGGGTTCCCAATGTATAGACAAGCATGTCCAGGCTGAGCAAAAGCAAAGTCAAAAATAAATGCAAGCCACCACTCACTAAGAATATTCGGAGTGCCAGGCATGCTGCCGGATCTTTGACATGCATCATCTACATGAGGGAAGTATTAATATGTACTCAGGTAACAGACCAGGAGACTGAGTCTGAGAGAGACCCAAGGCAAATAGAAGGGCTGAGATTTCAGCCAGGTCTATCTGACTCCGAACTCTGTGCTCTGAACTACAGAGCTTCAATATCTGTGAATCAAAACATTACTTGATAAGTTGCGAAAAGGGATGGTATGTATTAAGAGCAAAAAGCATTTTTTTCTTCCTAAAGAAAATCAGTAGTTAAGAAACAGCAATGTAAAAGGGTAGGGATGGCAGGTTTCTGCCAGGCAATCCCTCTCTTGTGAATTTAGATCCAATTCATTATCAATGTTTTCTGGCAATATTTCTTTCCTTTTACCGCTACATCATTCATAAGGTTTAGTGTTTCCAGAATTATAACACTCCAATCCTCACCATGCTTTCTCAGCACTATTTGTATTTCAAATTACTGGAACCGTTGCAGCCAATCACATTAGAAGACAGAGGACACTGTTGTTAATTCCAGGCAATATGTGAGTAAAAACCCTGAGCGCTCTACACATTTCACAGATGTTTGTCAGACTTGTCTATTTTCTCTGACTCACATGCAAACAGGGAGACCCAGAAAAATCTTTTTCTTCTTGTATCGACCAAGTTCTAGGAAAAAATGTTTTCCTGGAGAACAACAAAAAATACTATTGAGTGCTTGTAGTTCAATCTATAATATCTTTATTTGTGGCTTCTCTGAAATGTGTCCCTTTTGTGTAGGACTTTTGACTTGACTGCTTTTTTTTTAAGCAACACTGCTCAGCATTGCTCCTTAGACCCACAGACTTTCAAAATACCCTAAAATGAAGCAAGAGAAAAATTTCAAGGAAAAGATTGGGCATTAGAAAGCAAAAAAGAAATAGCAGAAATTCTCCTTTAGAAGAGTTCTGATTTATTTAGATCTCTAATTCAGCTTCCTGTAGATGGATATTCCATTAAAAGGAACCCGTTTTTCTAAGTATTAATTTCCTCTTTTGTAAAATGGTGATAATATTCCTTCCATACTTACATCACAAGCTTCTGATGGTGAACAGGTGAAATAATCAGCAGCTTATTAAAGTTAGAAAATTCAAATTTTACTAGTAAAAAATGTAAAAAAAAAACCCTGCATAAACAGGCAAATGAAATTTGCCATATACAAGCGAGTTACTGCTCCTACAATCGAACTTTTAGCCAGATTGGGTTTCGAACAAGGAACCTGCAAGACAAATTATGAAAAAAAAAGGTTAAGATAGAAGGGTTGCCAAGGAACGCATTGAACACACGCGTGGTCATACAATGCTTTTGATGATGAGGGGGATATTACGTATAACAGGGAGAATGTTTTATTTCTATTATTTTTGACACCAGAAGAATAGTCAAATATTTCCCTGAATCTTTTATAGGATACAGCACAGTGCCTGAACTATTGCAAATGCCCAATAAATCTCTGCTAATTTGACAAGTCCTCTTTTTTTAGTAGTTATCTCTTTTGAGAAAAGCAATGGAATATGCATTTGTGGAACCTACAGTTAGTGAGCTGCCAGCACAGAGCCACAGTTAAGAGCGTGGTGTTACAGTCAGACATGGGCTTGAGCACAGCTCCTGTTAGAGCCATGTGATGGGGGCAAAACACAAAATATCTTTGATCCTCAGTTTCTTCATCTGTAAAATGTGAGAAATGATACCTATATCATGGTGTTTTTGGATGAATTAAATTTGAAAAAGCATTTAAAGTTTTCAGTGTATTGTAGGGACCTAAAAATGGCTCGCTAAACCATAGCTGCTATTATTCATGGTGATAGTGATAGTTTTCTTATCTTATTTCCTCCCTTCTTCCTTTCCTCCCTCCCTTCTTTCTTCCTTCTTTCCTCCCTCCCTTCTTTCCTTCCTTCCTCCCTTTCTTCTGTCTCTCTTACTCACAAATAGAGCAGGGTGTTCCAAGGAATGGCCATTATGAAATGCCTCCATTACTATAAGTTCTTCTGTGGTCATTCTGTGGGACTACTGAGTGCTGTCAGTGAATAGGCTGATGGACAATTTTAAATTCTTGGAGATTTTTGCATTTTTCTATCACCCTCTTCACTCCTCCCCCCTAGTAACTATCTGTATTTCTTTTAATCCATTTGTGGCACAATAGGTTGCTCTTATTTTTCACTTTAATGAGCCTGTATCAGTAGGATTCCATTGCGGTTGTGACAACAGATGGAGTGGATCATTGCGTGGTAAAGCACTATCACTTGGATTCCTGCTCTCTCCCAGGTAACAACCAGAGGGAGCTAGTCTGACTTCATTGTCCTTCTCAAACTTAAGAAGAAATTAACATAAAAATATATTGTATTATTTTCTTTGGGTTACTGTAACAGGGTACCGCAAACCAGGTGGCTTACAACCACAGACTTTTATTGTCTCGTGGTTCTGGAGGCCAGCAGTCCAAAGTCAACGTGTTGGTAGGGCCACGTTTCCTCTGAAACCTGTAAGAGACAATCCTTTCTTGCCTCTTTTAGCTTCTGCTGTTTGCTGGCAATTCTTCATGTTCCTTGGCTTGTAGATTCATCACTCCATCTCTGTCTCTGTCATCACATGGCCATCTTCTTCCTGTCTGTCTCTTCTTTTTAGAAGGATGCTAGTTATTGGACTAAGGGCCCACCATACTGTGGTATGACCTCAGCTTGCCTTAAATAACTACATCTACAACAATCTTATTTGCAAATAAGATCACATTCTGACGTACTGGGGTTAAGACTTCAACATATCTTTTAGGGGGACACAATTCATCCTGTAATATATATTATAATGCTTATTTTAGGTAAAATAAATTTTCAAGTAATTCTAGTGAAAGTCAGAATAAATCTGACAGTGTTCTCAAGTATAGGTAAGGAGGAGAGAATTAAAGGATCACTCAGCCAACAGATATTTATTGAGCACTTACTGTATGTGACCATGTAGAATATTTTTTAAGTATCAGGTAATCTATTTATTTTCAAGTAGTTCACAGATGAATTGAAAGATTTTGGATATTATACATATTTAGAAAGAAGTAGAGAAACATTTTCTCACTGTAAAACACGTCAACAACCCAAAAGTGAACAAAAATGCCAAAATGAGGTTTCAAAGCCTGTGCACTATATGCATGGAGGTTCCTTGTCGAAAAGTAGTTCAATAATAACCTATTAACTCCTATGAAACATATAACTGTAATTATCATATCCATTCAATTTTCCAGTCTACCACAGACTAGTCAGGCATACTGAGAGCAGTGAGAATGCCAACTAAAAACCTGACAGCAAAAGGAGAAAGATGAAAGAAAAGAGAACAAATTGGAGAGTTGAAAATTTGTTACTTTCTGGGATCACTCAGTGTAGAGACTATTGCATATTCTTTGTGAGGTCCGGTGAATATTATTCATTACAGTACAAAATAATAATTGATGTTCAATGTAATGATCCCAAGATAGTGAGAAACATTTAGATTCTGATAAATATATTCTATTTATTAAAGCAGACAGATTTATAACATATTTTAGAGTCTGCTCCAAAATCTCTAAATATATTAAATGTAAAACCTAAACTATTTATAAAACTTAATCCGCAGTGATACAGTCCATGAGCATTTCTGGCAGGTTTTACTTAAGAGGTGCAAATGAGTGGTAGATTCAGATTTAGAGTTTCAGTGCAGAGGAAGGATATACAAACACTGGGTTGAAATGGTCATAGATAAAGCAAAAACACAAGTCCAGGAGAACTTGGCCTCTCTTTAGCTAGAAACACAGCTGACTTTAACTGTGCTCCAGAGTTATGTGAGTGTAGTGAAATAAGCTCCAGCACCTTTTCCATCAAGAGTGGTCCATAGGGTAAGTGCGCAGTCATAGTTGATCCTGTAGATTTCAGAGCCTGGGGTGACTCAGGAACTGACTAGCCAGTTCAGCTCTCCTCTTGGGCAGATGGTAGAATTTCTAAGAGAGGCTGCCGACTCAAATGCCTTCAGGGGTCTAGCAGGTAATATAAATGAACTAAGTGTGTCAGGTATGAGTTATTATTTGGAAAGAAATTTAGACAGAATGTGCCCCTCTAAAAGAATTATCATTTGTATTTTCTTTATAATCTTTTCTTTTTAAATTGTCTAGCCTAGAGCTGAATTCAGATCTAGAGCCTCCAGTTCACAGCCTTGGCATCTAGCATCGACCTGTCCAGTTCCAGACTCAACACGACCTTGGTTTCTCATGGCTCAGACCTGCTGTCATTCTCTTTGATCTATTTTCCCCAATGGCCTTGGTATTCTGGAGGTGAGAAGTAAGAGAATATCCACAGGTCTAGTGTTTCCCAAAGGATGTTTTTTGATTTTTGATTTTATTTGTTTTTTTTTTGTTTCCTTTTTCTCCACAAAGTATATTCTTCGTTGTGGGTCCTTCTAGTTGTGGCACGTCGGACGCCGCTTCAGCGTGGTTTGACGAGCAGTGCCATGTCCACGCCCAGGATTCGAACCAGCGAAGCACTGGGTCGCCTGCAGCCGATCACGGAACTTAACCACTCGGCCACGGGGCCAGCCCCCCAAAGGATGTTTTTAAGGACACCAGTCCTGTAAGATATTCCTAAAAAATAGAATTTGATTATCAAATAATTTTGGGAAACAAACTATACATTATATACCCCCTTTCAAATTATCACAATGCACTTTCATCTAGTAAAAGCTCTGATAAGTCCTTTATTAAAGAAAATGGTTTAATTCAATATTTTGTTTAACTCAACACTAGCCACACTTAGTTGGCTACAAAACTCCCTCCTCCTCTATAATTACATCAAGAACTAATGTTCCATGGAGCATGCTCTGGAAAACACTAAGATAGAGGCATTACCTCTTATGGAACTCTATATTAAATTGTAAAAGTGAGAACGGCAGAATTAATTCTTGAACATGCAAAGAGTTTATTTAAGTTTTTATGTGCTAAAAGGGTAATATTTGTTTGCTCTTGAGTTTCCATACAGGGAGGGAATATTTAACAGTGATGCGGCACTTTGTCTCCCCAGTATGTGCTAGGGGAAAAGTCTTTTACCCCTTTCTCCATCCAATTATTGGCTTCTCCCCTGGAGGCAAGAGTGACTTCTCTGATTTGGCCATGTCCTGCTTACTAGTGTGTGAGCCTACTCTTATGCCCAAATCTGGAAACAGTCTATATTTTCCTTCTCTTCCTTGGACCACTAGCCTGCAAGCGACAAGGTCTCTCTCTTTCCTCCTCTTGTGTTGGATCTTTAGAAGAGCAGGGCTTCTGCCTTTGGCAGGAGGGAAGTCCTGCCTCCTTCTCTAGTCTAGCTTTACCAGGCAGCTCCCTACATTAGACGATACAGCTGACCTGCACCTTGCCTTAAGTGTACATACTCTATTGGCCACTACGTGAGGTAAAGAGGGACCAACGGCAGGATTCAGACAGCAGCCCCACCCACAGCCTTCAACATTATATACAGAATAAAAACACAATTCTATTAGCCCCTTGCCCAGGTCCTTAACATGAGCAGCAGAACCTCTGTGTGCCTTGCCGACCACTGTGGACCAAGAGAGAGAATGATGTTTGTCAGAGAGACCACTTGTTTCTTTAGGCTTCTTTTTTTCTTTTCTTTGTTTTTTTTACCATAGCCTTCAGAAATCAGTTAGAAAAGACCCTTTTCATCTCAGGCTATAATTTTTTTGAGGAAATGATGTAACAGGCCGCTTTACTTCTAATCTTGAGAATATTTGGTTTTGAGTGTATTTCAAATGTTGACGTTAGACTGATATGAAAATGCCTCTTAGTGCTCAAAATTCAGGACAAAGGTTATTTCCACCAAGCTCAAGAGAAAGTAATAAATAATTCTGAAATATTGTCTTAAATAAGAATATAAAATACTGTAACTTGTGAAGGGCTTCAAGTCTATATCAGCTTATTATTGCCAACCCAGCAGGTACAACAAAGGCTCTTGCCTCTGGCCTGACATTTCAGCCACCTGGAGAGGTCCATTCCTGCTCACTAGGCCTTGTTCATCAGAGTTTCAGCCTCATTCTTTCAAAAACTCTTATTTCATGTCAGATGCATCTTAATTGTCCTAATTTTGTCTGCTACGTCAATATGTCCATAAAGATTCTCCATCTCACCTACTGTATTTGCAATAGCTGGAACTGTGATAAATGATGCATTCCTGATGATACACTGAGGCTGTTTGTATGAAAGTACTACTAAAGCTAATATAGCTACGAGAAAAGACCAGCATTAACTGGATTCATAGGATCTCTTGTGAGGGTTTATATCTGTAAAAATAATAGTGTCTTGGAGTTTGGTTTAGAATGTAAGGCAATACAGGCTGTTTGCATCTGCCTCACTGCTTCACAGATGATCTGGTAGAAGTGAAATGCAAAACTTTCTTATGGACTTCATAGTGACTGAATCCCATCCCTGTATTCTTTCTCTTGGCAGAAGAAAAAATCGGATAGAAGAGCTCTATCATCCTATAGCCACATATTCTATTCATAACTAAGAACCATTAGTTCAGCCATATAGTCTAACAGCAGCCTGTACCACACATAGCTGTTGCAACAACGACATTACATAAATGTAGATTTTTATCTCTTCCTTTGAATCTCCATTGTTAAAACAACTGACATAAAGTCAGGATAACTGAGTCAGTTTTTATTGTTAGAAAAGAAAGG
Source organism: Equus asinus (assembly GCF_041296235.1). Classification (NCBI taxonomy): domain Eukaryota; kingdom Metazoa; phylum Chordata; class Mammalia; order Perissodactyla; family Equidae; genus Equus; species Equus asinus. The sequence continues at coordinate 103,985,979 of NC_091793.1, forward strand.
AAATACAGTAAGAGTCTGGGTGCATAGTAATTTTTCAACCTCTGTGGACACAGAGGAAGCTTACATTCTCCATTTGTCTATCCCCAAGTCCCATGCCACCTCCAGAAAGATCTGAGAAGCAGGGACCGTGCGCTTGGGAAAACTGTGATAACCTTCACTGCACGCATCTTTCACCTGCTAAGATGCTTTATTGATCCAAAATGTCATTAAATAAGAATGTTTTATAAATTTTCCCATTAAAATAAAATAAAACAACTAAACAAAAGAACATCATCTTTTGATCATTTCACTTTAAATAATGTCTTGGGAAGGATTGTTACACTTCACCAGTGTGCACCAAGGCTTATGCCCTCGAGTGTGCTGATGCTCTGTGCTCAGGAAATTTTGATCTGATTCCCAGCATTGGCAGACAAATTGCGCATCATAAACCCTGGTATACAGCAATGGTTTTCTAGATCAACAGGAGACACTCAAGACAAGGAACAGAGAAACAGGAGAGGGGGTAGCCTCACCTCTCTGTAATCCACAAACCCTTCTGATGCCCTTACAAGGATTTTGAGTGCATTTCTGCCAGTATCAGCAATGGTGAAGTTCACCTTCGCTAAAATCTAATTCCAGCACTAACTGGCAGGCCAGCACTAGTGAAAATAACATTCCGGTTTCCTCCATGACCTCAGTCCCGACATGATAACGGGAGCCCTCAACAACTCATTTCTAGCTTGGAATTCTTGATGGTTTATTTAGTTTGACTGACTGTCGGAGATTGCCATTATGAATACAGTTGCTAGGGAAGGCCTGCCGTAGTGCTGTTTGGCTTTTAAAGGGGTCAGGATTTTGCAACATCTCAAATAACACTTATGGCTTAATGTCTGCAAACAATGCAGCATTTAACATTTACTATGCATGAAGAGGATCATAGTTCATCATTTATTATTCAAAAATTATGTAAAATATTTTTATGATGGAATATGAAGATTGTGTTCAAAATATTCATGTATATAAACAGCACATAATAAATTTACCATAAAATATCAATATATAATGAAAGAGGTATTTGGACTTCTGTGACATGGAGCCAAATTTTAAATACTTCAAAATTCAGATCTTTAATCACCAATCTTTCAAGCAGATTAGTCTGAGCTCTGGTACTCTTCAATGAAGTGAATATGTAATGCTTTACCCAAGGAAACTATCATTTTTAATGATAGAGAAAAGCTAGGTGGATGGTTTGTCAGAATTTAACCACAGAAATTTCTCAGTTCAAAAATGAATTGCTCGCTCCATCTTTTCATCTAACATGTTTCAACAACATGTTTTGGTTTCTTATAAAAGAAGGTGATTATGAATATTGGTTATGAGAAGCTGGCGAGAATGGAAACCATTGTGGTCCAAGTCAAGAAGGTGTGAGCAGTGTGATCAATATGGTTTATTGTCCTCATTCGTCATTTGAGTCTTAAAACTTCTCTCAAACAGGAGGGTAGATTTCAATAGGATACAAAAGCTGAAACACTTGGATGAGAATGAGAATGGATTCAATAAAAATTTTCTATTATATGTGATATAAATAATACAAGTATTTAGCTACCGAATTTGTAGTAAGACGTCTATTTTGTTCAGAGTAACCTCAGTGAGTTTAATCCTGCACATTTGAGAGGGACCCTGCAAATAAAAAATCAAGAGTCTTGAATTCCTTTATAGACTTGGTCCATGTGTTTTGGAAATGAATCATTTCCAAATTGTTATTTTAATTATGTATGACACTTAATAGTACATCCTGCAAAAGTGATAAATTCTTCATCATATTTAAACTCATTATAACTCACATTAAGTCTTTCTGGGAAGGAGTGACAATCTAGCTCCACAGGAGAATTACAAGGAATGTGAGTTAATGAATTAAGTCTCTCCCCCTACCCTACCTTGCCTTTCCTCCTCTCTAGCTGTTTGTTGTCTTCATTTTGTACTGTCCTTATTGTTTACTTCTCCTAGTGTTGTACATTTTTAAACACTTGTGTTTAATATGTATTTATGAAGTACCAATTATGTACAAGCATGGTACTAGGTGCTAAAAAAAAGTTCTCTTAATTAAAATTTTTACTTGCCAAAAATTACACAGTCAGCTAGAGGAAGATCCAGCACTGGAATCAGATCTTTGTGCTCTATCAGCCTACAATATAGTTGGCAATTTTATTTTATGAACATGATTAAAGCTTCGACTTAAGTAGAATATTTCATGTTTTGACTTAGGAGTTTTGTTTACTCCCAAATTATATTTATAAGGTTTAAATTATTGGCTGCCATTGACTTTAATTAAACTCATTATGGCCTCACAAGTCTGGCACTTGTTAGGGAGGAAAAAAAAGCAAGTTTAAAAATGAGCCAAGTGACTTGATACAAGCTCTCTCAGCAAATAGTCATAATAAGCCATGCTGGGCCACAACTCAGCTAGCAATGTGCTACTTGACCCTCGCCAATGTTTTTTATGCTAAAAAAATGTGTGCTCATCTTCCTTATTCTTCAATAAAGGATGTGCTCTGTTCAAATGAATGCCTTCAGTGACTTGGTTTGAATGGAAGTGCAGGCAATATGATTTCCTTATTATATCCCTTATGCAGGATAGGCTCTCAAATAAGGTAAGCAGTGGAGAAAGAGTACTAGCTAATTGGGTCTTTCTTAGTTCGTTTCACTAGAATATCCAAACATTCAGTTAGGAAAGGAAAATATCAGCCCTACAGATGCTCTGATGGCAGTATGCCACACACCTCTACGACTGGAGTCATCCAGATAGCTGCCTGAATGTCTTGGACACATGTGGGTGTTCCTTATTGTGTAGACAATGCTACTGGGACAATTTTTTTAAAACAATTACCCATGTTCAAACTTCTTAATGACCTGAGCTGCAAGGCATAGTTTTTTTTAATTAAAAAATGTACTTATGTATTTTTCACTTAGGATTCCAATTTTGTCACTTTACAAATGCTAGAACAGAGGCCCAGAAAGGTGAAAGGATTACCAAGGTCACCTGGACTGAGAACTAACAGAACATGACCTTAAACTCAAATGACTTGCAGTTAAAGACTCTTTTCACCATTCCCCACTACCTCTATGGATACTATGAGCATCAGAATACGTGTTTGCCTGCCATGGTACAGACCATACACTCCAGGAATCCCCAACCCTTCCCATTGCCAATGTGGACCAGGGAGAGGGGGAGGCAACATCCAATTGTATATTGCTTTATAGTTTTCAAAGCACATTTACTCAAGGAAATCTCACTCATTTGTTCATTCCTGCATGCATTTATTCAACAACTAGTCACTGAGACCTTTTCTACTGGTGTCCTGATCTCCCATCCCCATTAGATATCTAGTCCTGCTCCTGTCCCTTCTCCCATCCCATTCATGAAATCTTGGCTCCTATAATTCCAGTTTGTTCTATGAGGTGTGGATGATGTTTTTCTTAATCTTTTACAAGTCTTTAACTTTCACCAAGAACTAAATAATAAAAATGAGAAATTTGATGCTGTCAGGGCATGCTGTTGAAATAAATATCTAAGCTAGGATATTTAATGATCATTAGTTTCCATGAGTTTCCTGGCTACAAACTTCAACTATTACCTCCTTCCCTCCAAATCAAAAGGGTTATGTGTTTCTTTAGGGACTCAGGGGTGAATGTAGGATCATGAATTTGCATTAAGTTCTGCAGTGACCAAAAGGGAAAGAAGCAGTGGTCAGAAGTGGTGGAAATGGAGAGTCAATAGTTTGTACAAGCAAAGAGTAAGGGTGTGTGTGTGTGTGTCCCTCTCTGTGTGTGTCTGTGTGTGTATGTGTGTAGAGGAGGAGTGGAGGGATGATGCTGAAGGTAAGAAAACTATGCTAATGGTGACTGAAAAAGACAACGGCAATGGAAGGGGCAAGAAGGAGTCTCTTGACCAGTCTTACGACCCCAGCCTACAGAAGATCGCACAGTAGCTTACAGCTAAGAGAAATTCTACTTTCACTGTTTGTTGTGGGCATATATTACCAAAGTCTCAACTTGGAATTTTAAATGCATGTTCCCACAGAATATTATTGAACACTTAAATTCTTCAGCATTATTTATAAAATACATCGGGTAAATGATAGATTACGTAAGCATTGTTTCCTTGGGATTCTGTGCTTTGAATTCTTCATAGCAGGTTAACAAATTGGCTTTTGGAACACAAACCATTCCAAAAGAGGAGAAGACCGACATTAGATTATAGTGTTATCTCTAATTGTAGTGTGTAGACATTTTGAGTCACTGTTCAATTAAACACAAACATCATGGCATAAGAGATCAGTAGGAATTTAATCATTAAAGAAAAGTTGATATTTAACATGATACAAGGCTTTGGAAAAAAGTGGACTTTGTTTCTTTGGTACAAAAGAGGGTAAACAGTAACATTTGTTAAATGTTTACAGCTACCGGGCTCTATGCTAAATGCTTTATCTCAGTTAATTCTCACAGCAATTAAATGAAGTGGTCATTATTATCCCATTTACACGTGAGGGAACTGAGTCGCAGAGAGGTTAAAACATTTTCAAAGGTTGAAGTGAGAATTCCTTCCTGAACTGTGTTTGTTTCCTTGTTTGCCATATAGAGTGGAATGATTTAACAGCCTGTTCATTGTTACAGCTCCTTCCTTCCTACATCCTTCTCTTGACCAAGTCAACCACAAAAGAATCAAATTGGACTTTTCAATTTTCCTAGTCCAGGGTCAATGGTGAATTAGATCATCATAAAGTCAACTCAATTCCCTCATTAAATTATCTGCTATCACCAAATATTTAGGAAAAAATTATTAAGAAATTTTTCTATTAACATAGTTTATTGCAGCCGAAATTCATAAGTAAAGTGAAAACTAAAATAATCCAGACTTTTTCACTTTTTGTTTTAACATTTGGCCACATTTAGACGTAATCTGTATATGACACTCCTTTGAGACCAAAATAAGAGTACCACATATTAAGGTGAAATGTGATAATTCATTTTATGAAAGAATTTCAGAGCTGTCTAATATTCCTTACTTAAATGAGAAAACTTGTCATACTTTATGCTTATTCTTGTCTTTGGCTCACCTGGAATAACAGCCAAATGTCAGACTAGCCACTGTAGTCTGAGCTATTATAAATCAATGTGGTTGAATAAGATGCTATTAATGTTCAATTTAAATTGAATTTTATTTCCATAAGCTATATCAATGATCTTTGGGGGTGAGACGTACAGTGTTTGACTACTTACTTTCAGCACTGAGTTTTCAGTGGTACAGAGAAAGGACATTTATTCTACCTTTAAACACATTCCTATGCTCATACCAGTTGCCATTTTAATAAGACAGAAAAAAATTCAATATCAGGAATGAGATGTAACTTGGGCAGTGACTTTATTTATTATATGATAAATTTCAAATATCCTTAAATTCATATCCTGTTGCAAACTCTCCGTAACTATAGGGAATGTGATTTTGGCTCAGCGTTTCCTCAAGGGAAAAGGAAGAAGGAGAAGTAAAAAAGCATATTAGGCTAGGAAGTTTAATAACACTGTGATCTATTAGGAAACCTTCTACAGGTCACACTGGGCCAACAAAATATATAAAGGTACAAGTAAGAAAAATGAGTCAGGCCTAGGTAATATGCACTAGCAGATCTCCTGCACAACTGCATACAGATGACTGTGTTTCAGTGTTCATGCAGAAGAGCTTCAGTTCCAAACTCTGGAATCCCACCCAGTCTTTTCCCAGTCCTCTGCATTTCCCTGAATATGGCATATTTTTTTTTTTAACCCTTTCTCCAACTGTCCCCTTCAATATCCCCTTTCCTCCACCCTACTTAAGAGTTTAGAAAGTTTCTTGATTTCCAGATGAAGGTCAGAAGAAAGAGTCATTCCAGCTCAAGAGTATTATTTATTTTTCTAGATAGGAGCTCGCAAAGCACCATCTAAACTCAGGTAACCGGAAATGCAGTCTTAGATGCATCATTAGAACAAATACAGCTTCTGTCATTTTATAGATGAATCAGAGTTCCCTCTCTAACTAATCTAATCAAAGGCATCTTTTTTTTTTTTTGGTTCTCCCACACATTTGCCATCTAGTGTGAAAATGAGTCAACTAGAGGATGCATTTAGTGTGCTCTTATGAAGAAAATGTTCTTGCCTACAAGAAGAAGTAAGCGACAAGAAAGCTAATGTTTCTTCACTCATCATTTTTAGCATTTGAAGTCCAGTAGGTTTTCTGATATGGCACAATATCTCTCTCACTTGCAAAGCACTATGCATTTTGTGTTCATTCAGCAACGCTTTCATTGTTCATGTCTTTTCCACGAGAGAATTCTAATATTTATATGGTGTTTTACATTATTTCTATTTCTAAACATTTTCAGCAAAATTTAGGAATATATCAAGTTATGAATCTTCTGAAGCCTAGAAAACAGGTGAGATGCTTTTTCTCTTTCTACCATTTTTTGTTTGTCAAATCACTTTGATTTAGTATTGACCACGAGGCTTCTGTGGATTTCTTTATCCTTTCCATCTGTACTCACCCCTTTTTGTAACCAAGATGATAGAATGGGCCACCATAGAGTAGGTGTCTTTCCTGAAAATAATAACTTATTGGTACATCTGACAAGGATGTTACAAGGTTTGAAACAATAGCCAATTCAATTCAAACTAAACTGATTTCTCTAGGTGTCACTTCTCAATAGATGGAACCCTAGTTATTTTGCTAGAAAACTTTAATAGCAAAAAATTAGATAAAAAGAGAAGAGGTAAACACCTATATAGTGATCTATATAGCACCTATATTAATAACCATATTAGGTCACTAATATGTATACATTGTTGGTTTAAGATATACTTTTTAAATGATTGACTTATTTTTAATTTTATTTAAAAGTTTCTAAGGGGATAATCTTTGAAATCCTGTGGTATATACTTTTTACAATAATTGAAATTTGTGGATCCTAGGATTTTTTCACTGTTTATAACTGACTGAACTTCCAGTCCTCCAAAATTTAAGTAAATACTTTTATTTTTTATTTTGATAAATCATTCATATTTTGAAGATTGTCGCCCATTATGGTGGGATAAGGTGGTAATTACATGGGAATGCCATCCTTTTATTTTTTCATTGCCATTCATACAACCTACTCTTCATCAAGGGCAGATGCAAATTTATTTTTTTTTTGTCAGTGTGCATGCTTGGTTTTATTCAATGGTGTATCAAAATATTTGGTTTGAAGTAAGTATACACAACAATAACTGTCTTTAGTTTTTTGTCCCATCATTGGTTAAATATTTGTGTCAAAATTGATATTGCTGGCAAGTCAAAAGAAGGAAGAAGTGAACCAACATCTTTTGAGCACTTACTCCGTGTTGAGTACTTTCCACACAATGTCTAATTTAACCTTCACATGCTATGATCTGGATATTACTTCCTCAGTTTTGGAAATGAAGCACAGATGGGGAACATTCCGAAGACATTCTCCTAGCATTTTTAGAGCCAAGTCTGCCCCTGTTTCTTTTTTCCAAGTGTGTCCTGCTATAACACACTGCATTCATTTCCAAATGGTTTCTTGTCTTCTGAGTCCTGAAGCTTTGTGGTTTGAATATACAGTTTCTTATTCTGCTTAATTTCTTGTAGTTTAATCTCCTCTCTCTCACTGTCAAAGTTAGACAGTTTCAGACTTTTCTATACTTACTTTATACTCAGAATGTTGTGATTTTAATATCTGAAGCTGCTGAAAATATCATTGTTCTATATGTATTTCATGTTGAACTGACTAGATGCTTATGATATCACTTTAAAGTATGGATTTTAGAATCATAGTGCTGGGAAGGACCTTAGAATTAGCTCCCAACCCTTGAGTCTATGTTCAACATTGCAACCTGATTGACCCTTTTAACGCTTGTTAGATTGTCACTCCTGCTCGAAAGTCCCCAGAGGCATCCCATCTCTCTCAGAGATGAGTCCAAAGCTCTAACCTCAAAGGATCTACAAATCCCTGCCCTACCTGTTCCTGACCACTGCTCCTGACCACACTGGTCTTCTTGTTTTCCTTGAGAAAGCCAGACATGTTCCCACCCTATGGCCTTTGCACCACAGTTCCTTTGCTTGGAGCACTCTTTCGCCCAGATACTTGTATGGCTCACTTCCTTGTCTTTTTCAGTTCAAATGTGACCACCTAATTTATAACTGTCCGTCTTCACCTCTCACTTGTCCTGCCTCTTACCTGCTTTTCCCTGCTCCCTTGTACTCAACACACCCAACATACTGTATCTTTATTTATTTATTCCCCATCCCCTCTCAGTAAATTGTAAGCTCCACGACAACTGAAATTTTTGTCCCTTTTTTTCACTGAGATCTCCCCAGTGCCTGGTACAGTGCCTCACAAATGATTAGTAGTCAATAAATATTCATTAAACGAATAAAAAAATGTAAGTTCCAACACGCACTCCTAATAGAGAGTGCCACATTGAGTTCAATGAAGGGTCATAGGAAAATAAGGAAATAAGAAACCTTCATATTCCAAGCTCGTTAGTTTGAAAGAGCAAAGACAGATTTAATCAGTCAGCCTGTATTGACAATGAACTTGTTCCATTCAAAAAAGCCACTTGAGCAAAACTCAATGTTGTTCTAAAATAAATGATTCTGGTACATAGATCTGACATGGACTGTTCCATGGATGGGGAGGGCTAACTGTTGTCACGTATATAAACTCCATACAATCCATGTAAGTCTTTTCGGCTTTTATTAGTTGGTTTTTCTTCAATCTAATAACACTCTGAAGGAAAAGTAAAAGGTGTAAACATCCGTGAAGTAAACTTGGACCAACTCTCTTCTACTTACCTTAGTGTGGCTGAAAGAATTGCACATATCAAACCTCTTCCATTCTACTCTCTCTTGATCTCATCACTGTCTACTGAGAAGTGTAGCTTTGGTTCTATCGATTGGGTTTGGTGTGAGATGGGAAGAAAACAGATGGTTTTAATTAAAAATTTTCATTTCACACTGTGATTTATATTCTTTGTCCCCATGTGAGATACGTCCATCCATGATGTCTGAACTTTCTTTCTTAAATAATTTCACAGAAATAAATTCTGTTTATGTGTTTCAAAGAAAGCCAAGGTGTATATACATTTTTTAACATCATTAACTTCTTTTATTGTAGAGTAGGATTGTGGCAAAGGGATGGGAGTAGTTGTTTAAATATTTTTACTTTTTATTTTGAACTGTGCAATTTAAAATTACTTTTAAAGGAACATAAACTCAATTTTTAGTACATAAAAAGCTAACTTGGAAAACATTCTGGTAGGGCATATTCTCCACGTGTGACTAACAGTGCTGGAGCCATTGAGTTTGGTCACTAAATATTTGCTTGATTGAGTAAATAAATGGATGAATGATTTTTTAGTTCCCAGAAATAAAATAGAAAGGGAATAAAATGAATCTGTTTCATAGAATTCTAAAAAAGACTCTAGCAACTGGAAAGAAAGAACATGGCTTAGGTAAATTGTCCCAGAGATCAGGGAAAGCCTGGACTCCTTCCAGAGTCAGCCTAGGAATGCCAAAAGACCTGAGGGCAAGAACAGGGCAAAGTTCAGGCTTGAATCCAGCAGGCCTGAAGCAAGATCAGAGCTCCAACTGGAACCATGGCCATAGGCAAAATCCTGGGCCTGCAGGAAAAGTTCGAAGGGCCAAAGCTATGTTAGGGGCCAATGATCCAGTCTTGCGTATAAAGATGGGCAGCAGAATAAAAGGGAAAGTGTGATGTTTCCTGATTAAAGGTCTGATTCTATTTAGTCACTTGGGAATTCTTAGATGAGGTATCACAGAGAAACCTTTGCGATATTTTCAGGGAATGTGCTAACTTTTAGGCAAATGCTCTTTGTAATTGCTTCCAATTATTTTCCAGCGTAGACTGATTCCATGATTATCTCTGCCTCAGTTAAAATCAATAAATGTTAGCATTTACCATGTAAACATCTTTGTCTCCCTTGTCTTCTATTGAGTTGATTTTGCTTTTCTAAGCAACATTTCCCCATCAAAATCAGGATGTAGATGATGTGGGACGGCACAGTCTCTTTTCCTCCTGATAGTAAGACACAGTAAGGTGTTCATAGCTCTCCAGGCATCTGTGGGGGTTCCAAAATGCTATTCAGGACTTCTGTATTCTCTCCTGTAGTGTTGACTAGGAGTTTCACCTTTGTTGTGATGTGTGAATGCCAGGGTGATTAATAGGATAATGATAGAGAATTAGCTGCAGGGAAGTTTGAAGATTCAGCTGCTAATGGCTTGTTGGTGTTGGTGTGGATTTGTGTGAATATGAGGGTGTATTTGTGGTGGGGATGGAGTAAGATTAATCAAGAAAACCTTGAGTTCAATAATGTGTCTTGTGGCCAAGTGCAGTGCAAGAAAAAACAAAAGGAAGGAATTGGTCAAAGGTACAGAATCCTAGAACAAAGAAAACACCTATTAAACTATCATTATCTCTGGTATTATCAAGTTTCTTTAGCAGACAAGCTTCTTGGGATAGGCAAGAAAACAGAGGGAAATTCCTTTTGTTTCTCCAGGCACACATGCTCTGTGGATCCTGTGTCATCTATGATATGTATTAAGTAGGAAAGGTGTTTAAGATGATTACATAAAGAGGTCTCTTTTTGCTTGTATGATGCATAAAGCAGTCTTTTGGGAACCCAGGTAGTTGCTCCTAAAACAAAGATGCATAGCCCAAGAAGCTCTGTTTTCAACTCAGAGTGTATTCTACAAACTGGCTCATTTCTTGTATGTTTTAACTTCCTCACATAGACATAATTGAGGATCTCACAAATACCTAGAAACCAATGGCATCACATATAACATGGACTGGATGATAATACATTTAATTGGGCTTGTAAGTAGTGGGATGCTCAAACTCAGAGGGTAAAGATTAATGAATTGATACTAACCTCTGGGTAGATCTTCAATGGTACACCATGAGGTCATTTTGGCAGATTTTCAGATGCCGTCAAGGAAGGTGAGATGGCTAATATACTTCACACCAAATCAGAAACCCCTCACATCAGAGGATCTAGTATAACAGATTTGAATTTATAAGGTTACATAATACCATATGTGGAAAATATTTGGATATTAAAACACCTTGCACATACCCATACACAAGCAACTTTATGTAATTGTCAAGGATATATACCCATCTAAGAATTTATATCATACACATTTAAATAGGTACCCTTAGGGAAAAACGGGAATGAGAATCCAGGGACAAAAGAGTATTAATTAAAAAATTAAAACAAAAGAGTGGAATTATAGGTTTTAATAGTGATAACATATTAAGAATTGAAAGTATGAATATCAAAACAGTTTGCACTTGAGGTACAAAGAAAAAGGAATGAGAAAGAGAAATGAATTCTCTAGAAATTAATATTAAGCCCAAAATGTTGGTACAAATATAGCTGAGAAGCCATTCTTTAATGGTGATATGAATGAAAAAGTCTTTGGGATTTTAGTCATTCTGTATCTTGGGTCATCACTGTGATGTGGCTACCAAAGGAAAACTAACATAATGACCAGAACAGGGAAGGATATAGAGTACCTCTACTCATAAAATCATACCCTGGTGATGAGAATCAGATAACACAAGGGACTATATTCAATGAAGAAAACTATGGCATAGGAAGAAGCTTAATATAATGGATCAGGGTATGATTCAATCCATAGCTCAGGTGTGGGAAAAAAATGCTTTCTTAATCTTTTGTTGTAACATAGTTTCTGCCTTTTACAGTCAATAGTCGATGCTCTAATAGTTGCTTTACTGAGTTGATGAAAAGAATTCCAGTCCACCAGGCACCTGCCTTCCCAAGTTGTTCTTCGATTCTGGGGTCTTAGGCATTGCCCTTGTGATGATAGTGGGGGCTACATATTTTTTAGTCATCAATCCCACAGGTAACTGAGGAGCGAGTCATTGTTCACATGTGTCTCTTTCAGCTTAGCTACACTTGGCTGCTTCTTTGTCATCTTGGGGCAGGAAAACCCAGAGTGAAGCTGATTCTGACTATCTTCTGATAGACCACTCAACTGTCTCTGCTTGGCTTCTGGCTGCCTCATAAGTGGTCTTAGTGGGAAGTGGGGTACAGGTCTCCTCTGGTTTTGGGAGCCATAGAGGTGTCTCTCTCTCTTCTCCCACAGATTCTGGGAAATCTCTTTTCAATGTAGGGAAAATATTTCTCTCTTCATGTTCTTCAGGACCTTAGCTTAAATTTTTCTAAAGTCTTAGGCTTTTAAAAAATAAAACCATTAAGATTTCTAAGTTCTACTTTGCCGTATCTTTTTCCTAAAGTCATGCTAATATAGAGCTATCTCCTTGAATGAGAAAAAAGAAATATAAGCAAGGGGCTGGCCCCACGGCTTAGTGGTTAAGTTCAGCATGCTCCACCTCTGCAGCCCGGGTTTGGTTCCTGGGCATGGACCTACACCACTCATATGTGGCCATGCTGTGGTGGCAACTCCCATACAAAACAGAGAAAGACTGGCACAGGTGTTAGCTCAGGGCTAATTTTCCTCAAGCAAAAAGAAGGAGATTGGCAACAGATATTAGCTCAGGGTGAATCTTCCTCAGCAAAAAAAAAAAAAAAAAAAGGAAAAGAAGAAGAAGAAGAAGAAAGAAATATAAGCAAAATAAAGCAAAAAAAGACAACTTAATTATTTTCCAGCTATATAGGAAAGAACTCTATAATGACAAGAGTTATTCAATTGTACAGTGGGCTGCCTTGAGTATGAATTTATCATGAGAGGATATGTTTCCACTGATTTACTTTTTAGTGATGTTGTAGAAATGTTTTAAGCATTGGATAAGAGGTTAGATGAGATCCTATAAGGTTCTTACCCCGTGTGAAAGCCTAGGATAGTGGTAATTCCACATTCTACCTCTTCAAGAGTGAAATGGCAGTGCCTGGTAACTGGGGGGTTACAACGTATCTAAGAAGAGAAGGAAACATTTAAATTCCAAATACGATTGGAAATGCAAAACCCTGTCACATGATAGGTGATCAATATATTGTGAGTTAAATTTTATTATATTTTTAAAGAACCTGTTTCTTGACGAAAATAAAACTATTTATTATCATAAGTGCACATAAGTACAAAGCACACCTACAAAAACCATAATGTATATTTAGGGAAATGAGTTTTGATGACTCATCAAATATTTATTTTGGGTTATAAGCAAGAAAATGAAAACCTCTTAAAATAAAAACAAAACTCTGCATAACAGAAATATTTTGATACTTATAAAATATATTAACATTTTTGCTTTCTTTTCATTTTTACCTGATATGCTTCAAAATAACCACAATAGTTTTTCTCCAACTTCTCTCAAATAACATGTTATGTGCCTATGATTTAATGTTAAAATGATTAAACTAAATTAACGTAATATGAGAGAAATTAAAATAATAGAACAGAAATAGGGACAAAGATGTAAGTACATAATTAATAGTGAGATGAAACTTTAAAGTGACTGGAAATGATAAGATCAGCTCTAAATATCAATTCGATCTGATTTTTCCGCCCCAACCCCCTCTACAAGGAGTCTAACTTATAGTGGCTTGCTGCTTTAGTAAGAATTTTGTAAATGGCCTAATGTATCATGTTTTAAGTTAGATTTTGTTGCTATTAATGGGGGCTGGAGGGTCAAAGAAAAGTAACTGGGATGGTGATAGGGTGTCTGGATATCATCTGCCATATTTTCCAAAAAGAGTAGATAATGGTGGGTGTGGGAACCTATGAATCTGAACACTGCCTTACATCTTCTGAGCAATAAATGAATCATTTACCAGCTTTGCTCCCCAAAGATATAAACTATTGTATTTCTCTTCAAGCTTTGTGTATAGAAGCAAACCTCAGATTTTGCAGGTTCAGTTCCAGACCACCACAATAAAGCAAATTTCACATTAAAGCAAGTCGCAAAAATTTTTTGGTTTCTCAGTACATATAGAAGTTATAGTTATACTATATTGTAGTCTATTAAGTGTGCAATAGTACACTGGTGTCTAATAGTGCATGGTGCATAAAAAAACAATGTGTATATCTTAATTAAAAATACTTTATTGCTAAAAAATGCTAACCATCATTTGAGTCTTCAGTGAGTCGTAATCTTTTTGCTGGTGGAGGGTCTTGCCTCAATGTTGATGGTTGCTGACTGATCAGGGTGGTGGTTGCTGAAGGTTGGGATGGCTGTGGAAATTTCGTAAAACAGGATAACAATGAAATTTTTTACATTGATTGACTCTTCTTTTGAAGAGTCAATTTTATTGTTTTTCATGAACAATTTCTCTGTAGCATGTGATGCTGTTTGATAGCATTTTACCCACAGCAGAACTTCTTTCAAAATTGGGGTCAATCCTGTCCAACCCTGCCACTGCTTTATCAACTAAGTTTATGTAATAGCCTAAATCTTTTCAAAAGTCTTCACAGAATCTTTATCAGGAGTAGATTCGATCTCGAGAAACCACTTTCTTTGCTCATCCATAAGGAGTAACTCCTCATCTGTCAAAGTTTTATGATGAAATTGTGGCAATTCAGTCACATCTTATGGCTCCATTTCTAATTCTAGTTCTCTTGCTGTTTCCACCACATCCACAGTTACTTCCTCCACTGGAGTCTGGAACCCTTCAAAGTGATCCATAAGAGTTGGAATCAACTTCTTCCAAATTCCTGTTAATGTTGATATTTTGACCTCTTTCCATGAATCAGAAATTTTCTTAATAGCGTCTAGAATGGTGAATCCTCTCCAGAAGGGTTTCAATTTACTTTGCTGAGATCCATCAGAGGAATCACTGTCTATGGTAGTTATTGCCTGATGAAATGTATTTCTTAAATATTAAGACTTGAAAGTTGGAATTACTCCTTGATCCATAGGCCCCAGGATGGATGTTGTGTTAGCAGGCATGAAAACAGCATTAATCTTGTTGTACATCTCCATCAGAGCTCTTGGGTGACCAGATTCATTCTCAACGAACAGTAATGTTTTGAAAGGAATCTCTTTTTCTGAGCAGTATGTCTCAATAGTGGGCTTAAAATATTCAGTAAAGGGGCCGGCCCGGTGGCACAGCAGTTAAGTTCACACGTTCCCCTTCAGTGGCCCAAGGTTTACCGGTTCTGATCCCGGGTGTGCACATGGCACAGCTTGGCAAGCCATGCTGTGGCAGGCATCCGACATATAAAGTAGAGGAGGATGGACATGGATCTTAGCTCAGGGCCAGTCTTCCTCAGCAAAAAGAGGAGGATTGGCAGCAGATGTTAGCTTAAGGCTAATCTTCCTCAAAAAAAAAAAAAAATTCAGTAAACCATGTTGTGAACAAATGTGCTGAAATCCAAGCTTTGCTGTTCTATTTATAGAGCACAGGCAGAGTAGATTTAGCATAGTTCTTAAGGACCTAGGATTTTCAGAATGGTAAATGAGCATTAGCTTCAACTTAAAGTCATGAGCTGCATTAGCCCCTAACTAGAGAGTTAGCTTGTCCTTTGAAGCTTTTAAGCTAGGTGTTGACTTCTCCTCTCTAGCTATGAAAGTCCTAGGTGGTATCCGTGTCCAAGATAAGATTGTTTTGTCTACGTTGAAAATCTGTTGTTTAGTGTAGCTCCCTTCATGAATTATCTTAGCTAGATCTTCTGGAGAACTTGCTGCAGCTTCTGCATCAGCACTTGCTGCTTCACCTTGTACTTTTATGTTATGGAGATGGCTTCTTTCCCTAAACCTCATGAACCAACCTTCGCTAGCTTCAAACTTTTCTTCTGTAGCTTCCTCACCTCTCTCAGAAGTGAAGAGAGTTAGGGCCTTGCTCTGGATTAGTCTTTGGCTTAAGGGAATGTTGTGGCTGGTTTGCTCTCTTATCCAGACCCCTACAACTTTCTCCATATCAGCAATAAGGGTGTTTCACTTACTAATCATTTGTGTGTTCACTGGAGTAGCACTCTTAATTTCCTTCAAGAACTTTTCCTTTGAATTCACAACTTGGCTAACTGTTTGGTGCAAGAGACCTAGCTTTCAGCCTGTCTCAGCTTTCAACATGCCTTCCTCACTAAACTTAATCATTTGTAGCTTTGGATTTAAAGTGAGAGATGTACAACTCTTCCTTTTACTTGAACACTTGGAGGCCATTGTACAGTATTAATTGGCCTAATTTCAATATTATTGTGTCTCAGGGAATAGGAAGGCCCAATGCAAGGGTGAGAGATGGGGAACAGCTGGTCAGTGGAAGAGACAGAACACACACAACATCTATCCATTAAGGTCTCCTTCTTACATGGGTGTGGTTTGTGGCACTCCAAAACAACTACAATGGTAAAAAAAAATCAAAGATCATTGATCGCAGATCATCATAACAAATAAAATAATAATTAAAAATTGGAAATATTGTAAGAATTATCAAAATGTGACAGAGACACAAAGTGAGCAAATGCTGTTGGAAAAAGGGCACTGATAGACTTGGTCAATGCAGGGTTGTCACAAACCTTCAATTTGCAAAAAATACAATACCTGCAAAACCCCATAAAGCAAGATGCAATAAAATGCGGTGTGCCTATAGTTTTATTTGCTGCATAAGAGAGTAATGATTTCCTCCACCCGCTTCTTATTACAGCGGCACTAGTCTTTAGTAATGACTGAAAAACAGCAGTTCAGGAAATACTCAGCATTCAAAATTCTGTTTTACTAAGCTACTTTGAATTGAGCTGTGTAAAAAAAGTGGAATTAATAAAAAGGACATCTGAAAGCATTGAAAAACTAAAAACAAATCATGTAACTACTTTCTCTCATTTCCCCTCTCAAAATTTGTTCACAGAAAACTCATGCTCTTTCCTGTTTGCTAGGTTTTTCTTCTGGTCTTTTGCATCCAGAGAGTTCTTGTAAGGAAGAAGGGCTAAGGGTTTGGACGAGATCTGCTTTGAATAACTTTATTCTGATGGCAAAGGGAATGTGCACGCCATCAAATAAACCAAGAGGAAGCATTACCTTTATCTTTAAGTTACTTTCCTAAATTTATCTATTCACTCATTCATCCAATAAATATATATTGAGCACTTACTATGTGCCAGGCACTATTCTCCACACTGGGGATAAAATAGTGAACAAAACTACATCAATTTCTGCCCTTGCAAAGTGTACATTCTGTGGGACAAAAATGACCACAAAAAAATAAGTCAAAAATATGGTATTTAGATACAACCATCTTAGCCACTGGGCATAATTTTTCTTAAATTTAGCCTTTTTAGTTATTATGTGTAATTTTAGCATAGCTCTCTACAAGCTTTTCCTCTCTCGTCTGTCCTTTAATAATCTTGCCGCTCAATTTTCTTTTACTCTATTCAAACTCACAAGTACCCATTGAGCTCTCAGAGTGTTGGGTGCTCTGATAGGTGATATGGGAGTTGTGCAAAAACAAAGGAAGTATCTGATATGTACTCTGCCATCAGAGAACTTTCAGTCTATGGTTGTTAAGCTTTGCGCAATAGCATTTACACCAGTCAGAATATTCTGAAGTGTTGTGGACTAGGAGAAGGAACTTGGCAAGGATGAATCACAAAAGATATACTTTGTTAAAGAAGGTACCATGGGAGTTGATTTTAGATCTGAACCTTGAAACTCTGGAATAAAAGATTGTAGAAAAGAGATTAACTCAGGCATTGGGAAAAGAATGACCAAAGATATGGATGACTGTTGCATACTGGGGAGAAAGGAGAAATCTGACTTCCTCTGAGGAAAGAGTAGTTTATCATACATCATCAGGGATAAATCTGGACTGAGAAGGAGAAACAAATTGTTGAAAGTTTTAATTCAAGCTGAACACCAAGATTTAAAGAATTTGACTCCACATATTCCCAAGACTGAATTAATTTGCCCATCCTTCATGGGTCCTCTAATTGTGTATGTCTTCTTGGTGGGAAATAAGTGAGTTGAAGGATTCTAGTAAACGGTTTTTCAAGGATAGAAAGTTTGTCAAGGAAAGAATCTCAGAATTGGGCTTCCATTTTAAGAAAACAAACTGACATACTTTAATTAATATAGCTTTCCCAGGTCCTCGGGACAAATCTTGATCTAGAGATCTCAATTCTAATTCAGTGGAATTGGCCTGAGGCACCAGCCTAAGAGGACTCAAGTGGAATAACCTGAAGAATATGGTTTGCTCAACAAACATTACATCCAATTCTTCAGGTATTTATTGAGCACTTCTTTTTTTTTTTTTTTTTTTTTTTAGGAAAATTAGCCCTGAGCTAACATCTGCCACCAATCCTCTTCTTTTTGCTGAGGAAGTTTGGCCCTGAGCTAACATCCATTCTCATCTTCCTCTACTTTATGTGTGGGACGCCTGCCACATCATGGCTTGATAAGTGGTACATAGGTCCACCCCTGGGATCTGAACCAGCAAACCCTGGGCTGCCGAAGCAGAGCACATGAACTTAACCACTGTAGCACTGGGCAAGTCCCCACTTCTTTTGTACTTGGTATTTCATTGGGTGCTGTGACATAAGAAAGACAGAAAGTACCACTTTGTTCTGCCTCATTCATTGTTCCATATGTATTTATTAAGCAACTTCTATGTTGTAAAGACTAGCTCTCTACTAGGTCTTGGAGATATCTTGTGATGTTTCCTCAATAAGTATCTTTTGCAGATAATTACCCACCTATATACCCTGAACTTTCCCATCCTTATTTCAAATTTTAGATGTTATATGAAATGGAATCAGATTTTTGTCATTTACATTTAGTTTGAAGAAAATGACAAAAATAAATGAGATATTAGGAGACAATTGCTTCTTCCGATGAGGCGAAAAGAAATTTGGCTCACTGAAGAAAAATCCGAATTACTCAGCCTCTTGCAGGTCTTGCCCTGGAGAGGGATATCTCCTCCATTTTCTTGAGAGGACAGTTTTCTGGCCTTTTGCCAGTCCTCACTTTATGTCCATTCATTGCGAACTTGGTGATATAATAGTTAGATGAATTTCACAGTTCTTCCAAAAGTTGATGCGATGTCAAATCTGAGTTGCTTTTCTGTTTATGTTTTCCTCTGAAATGTCATCTTATGTGTGTCAAAACAAAATGAATATACAACTAAAGGAAAAAAGGAAAGAATCAACAAGATAATAGAAAGCTTACAAACATTTATCGAGCACAACAGTGAAGATGAAGAAAGGTAGTGGAAAAAGAATAAGAAGATGAGTTTGAGAGAATTTTTCCATATGTATTAAATATATGATGATTTAAAATTTAATGAGTGCCTACTACACTTCTCATATAACGCATCTTGGATTAAGTGTTTTCCTACATATTATTTTGTTAAATTCTTACAGGAAATCTGTGGAGTAGTTAGTACAACATTCATTTTGTACCTGTGAAAGTGAACGTTAGAAAAATTAAGTTAGTCATACAACTAGTTAATGACACTGGTGGTTTGATGGAAAGAACACAGCTGTCATGTCACAATGACTGTAGAACAAAATTTTTAAAAAGGTAAAAATCAACCTGAGCTTTCAATAGACTGCATTATAATAGAGAAGACATGCACAGCAGCATGAACTATCTGAACTCATTGTTTTACTGTTGTCATGTATTTTAATTGAGTCCATATTTCATTAATTGAAAATTGATTCTATGAAAATCATAACATTGATCGGCATCATCCTAAACTCGAACAAAAGGGCTAAAGAGGAATTGACCACATAAAACATTTGCGTTGCCGTGAAGAGCATTTAACATATCCAGCTCAGAAATCTGTTCAGTTAGAAGCTGTCAGAGTGCTTGCTAATGGTTGATTTTGCATCAGATCAAATAATATGCCAATTCTCTTACCACCAAAAAAAATCTTAAAACAACAGTAATTCAGTATTTGCTTGACTTAATATTATAGATTTCGTAGCAGTGAAAACCTTTCCTTGCCATTCTTAGGAGGTTGAGGTGAAGATAAAAAAAATCTTAAGGCCAAAGCTGACTACCCATGGTAAAACTGTTTAGTGACGTAATTTATAGGGAACATGGGATAGTTTCCAGGAGCGACATGCGTCATCTTCCCACGTGAAACTATGTAGAATGTAATTTTACAGTTGGGTAAATTCTCAAGGCAGGGCACAGAGATCTGGCTGTGGGATGCCCATTAATGTCAGAAGGAGTCAAGGGGCTCTATTCCTTATGCCCCTCTTAGAGAGTGCACCTGAGTTGGCCTGCTGTGAGAGGAGTCCATTTCTCTTCTGGAAATTCTGAATGCCATTGTTAAACAGTATCATGTATGGATGTTTACATAACTTTAGTTCAGTTCTTAGCTTTATCTATGGCCAATCATGGCATGAAAATGGAGAAGTCATGCATTTTTACCTCATATAATTATAGACTTATTTTATGGATATGAAATTGTCACCATGAGCATAAATATTTAATATTATGTGAAATAGAAGTCATATAGTAGGAAATCTATGCAAATCAATGAAAACAGTTGTAATGTGATGTTATATAATTATAAATGCTTATAAAATTATGATCCATATAGTTTCAGATCTAGAATAGTATTGTAGTTAAAAAAGCAAAGTCCGTGCAATAATGGATAATTCCAATATCTCAAGTCTTTGCTTCCTATTTGTTCCACATAGGGAAGGTGGCACAGTCCTTGTTAAAATTCCCATTTTTCTTTCTTAATTTACTACCCTCATACACTTCAGCTACTTTGAAACTGCTGTCCTCTAAAAGTCCTCCACTGGCTCTTGAATACCTGTGCTGTGCTTACTTTCTTTCCTCTCATTCTCTGTGAAAAGTCCTACAACCAGTATGGTTAGGGGGCATCTACCTTTGAGGGAGTAGGGTGGGCAAGAAACCGAGGAGGCCAAGCAATGGTCCTCTTCAGCAGAAGCTAACGCAAAGCAAACAGCTAATTATTGATTCATAATCAATACTGCACATAAATAGAGATTTTATGAAAAGCACCCATTGGATATTATTTATGTACTCATTCTTTGAGAAATTTTATAAATTCACAAATATTTTACAATGTGTATGTTTAAGTGTCTATCAAGTACGAGAGACCACAGAGAATACAAAAATGAAAAAATGTAGAGATATAATTTCTGCTATCAAAGAAGAGTTTAAAATTTAGATGATGGAAGTATTCCATAACACGGTCATGTAGAGCATTATGGTGGCCACTAGCCACATGTAGCTATTAAGCACCTGAAATGTGGCTAGAGTAACTGAATAATTTAGTTTCTAATCATATTTAATTCACATTTAAATTCGAATAGCCACAAATTTAAATTTGAATAACTATACTATACGTGACAGAACAAATCTAGAAAATTGAAAAATCTAGCTTATAAGTTAAGTACGAACAATTTCAACATAGGGTTAATGCTAAGTAAGTACAAACAAAATTCTTTAAGGGTCAGAGAAGTGAAATATCTCAAGTGAGAAAAATTTAAAACAGCAGTTTAATGTAGATTTGAAGGATGAGGCAGCATCATTTAGATAGTGCAATTGATTTCATAGATGAGTTTAAGAGCATAGGAACACTTGCCGTGCATCAAGTGTTTTACATACATGAGCTCATTTAGTTCTCATAGCTGGGAAATATTGCCTCTACTTTATAATTAATAAAGGTGAGCCTCTGGGGTAATTACCTACCCAAATTTACTTGGCTATAAGTGGTGACTATTGGGTTTGAACCCAGGTCTACCTGCCTCCTGATCTCAGGTGTGTTTCACTTTACTATGCTGGTGGAGTGCAGGGAAATCAAACATGACTCAAGGCTACAAAACAGGATGACCTGAGGGGGCCAGTGCCATCATCAGAAGTAATTTAGGCAGAGGATGAGCTCTAAGGTGGTGAATGGTTGTATAAACTAGTCAGGAGGGAAGTGAGTGAAGATTTGGAACTGAGGGGAAAGACTGAGGCTCACGTTGGGAGACAGATTTGGGAACCAACTGCAAAATCTGATAATAGATACTGGAGTGGTGGGTGGGTCATCAAGAGAAAGAATGTACAAATAAGGATGCTTATATTCAAATATTAGGAAATATGTCTTTTTAGGCCTTAGGAAGAGAAGAAGAGGCAGTCAAAGGATCAGTGAAGCGGTTAGAGAAGCCGGTGATGGTCACCAGTGTCGACTACTCCAGATAGAACAAGGAGGGCGAAGAGCAGCAAAGAAAATGAAGTTTCCTGTTGGGAAGCATAGTGACCTTGAAAAGAGAGGAAGCACAGCTATTTCAGAGCCCTCCAGTTTCTTCAAAATTTGAACTTTCCAAAGGCCCCTCCCTATGTTCCTAGGCCTATGCTCTCATACATGCCAGTTGTTTTTTCAGGATTTGAGGTAGACAAGATTGGAGTACTTTTAAAATGAATCTGGCTTTCATGAAGCTGTAACTGTCTTTTCTCCATAGCTCTAGGACCCAGTTCTGGGGCTGGGACTTAGAGGCACTTAATAGAAAGTAGTGGGTTAAATGAATGAGACTAGAGAATGGTTTTTTTTCCATGTGTATTTTAGCATTTCGGGAAAAGATTATTCATTAATTATTTGAGCTGCCAGATACTAAGTATTATTGGTAACACAAAACAAAACAGATACAACAAATACTATTTGTAAAATAAAACAAAAATTGGTGTTAGATATTGCTCTTGTCTCAAAGAATTTATAGTCGACATGGAGGAGAGAATAAGATAAATTCACCCAATATTATTAGGTACTAAGTTGTATGCAACACAACACTGCCAGCCAGCCAGTGTGCAGTGGTCCAGCCAAACTGATTTTTACATACTGATCTACTTTCCCACTCTGAGAAGCTCCCTGGTGCCCATCCCCTTTCTTGGGAACCCAGGACATCCCCATATTCTAGCAAGTGATTGGGTAAGGCCTGGGAAACAAGGGCCTTTAGAACCCTGTCCTGGGAGCATAGTCAGTGTCCATTCTGGATAGATGGATTTCTTGTCATCTTAATTGTTGAATATTTTGAATATCACCAGGGAAGTGTGTATTATTAACACTATATGAATTTATGAGAAGTCTTAGAAAATCAGGTAAAACAAATGGCTCAGAAAGTAGTGGTAATGTTAATTTCTTTAGGTAAAAATAATTATTAATCACATATTAATCATAGGTATGTTGGTGAATCTAAATTTGATATTCTAATGCTAACTTTAAAGTTCAGCATACAATTGCTCATGGCACCATGATTGCTAGTGTAGCCTAGCTTTACTGTTAATTAGCTTTATGGCTTTGGTTAAGTCACTTTCCCTCCTAGGTTCATTTATTTCTTTGTGAAATAATTGGGTTGAAAAATTGTATCAGTTAGAATGATATCTGCTGCAGGTAACAGAAAAGTCCAATTCAACTGGCCCAAGAACTAAGGACTCATGACATATAAAAAGAACTCCACAGGAAAGGCTTCAGGAAGGACAAATGAAGACCCTGGCTCCATTTCTTTATGAGTCTCTTTGCTCTGTCCTCTACATGTGTGGACTTCATGCTCAATGCTACTGGAATAAGAGGGACATTGCATCCTGTGTCACTCTAAGAATGAAGAGTACCCCTCCCCCCACCTCCCAAATAGACTTCCCCTGAAGTTTCTGGCCAAATTTGTGTCATGTGTTCCTGTTTAAACCAATACCTGGCAAGGAGAATGAGGCCGTCATGACTGGCTTAGAGTACACCAGTCTTGCCCCGTGGCTGGGGATGAGTCCAGCTTTCCCTGAACATGGCCAAAATAGATCATGGGTATCCAAACAAAACCAAGATTCTATTAGGAAGAAAGAGAGAGAGAGTGACTGCTGTGTAGACAATTATGATTCTCCTCTCAGCTAACGAAATTGTTGACCTGTCTTCATTTTCCAATAGCCCTCTCTCCTTCCCTTGAATGCTACCTACTTGGACTTGAATTCTCAACGCTCATCTATTATGTACACAAAAATCACCCAGAGGAGGACAGTTAAACAGATCATTCAAAGTTTGTTCTAACTCCAGTCCCTCCCTCATCACTCCATTCCTTCAAGGAGGTCTAAGAAAAAGGGCGGGTTAGCTCAGTGGGCTATTGCATAGGGTTAATAATGCCAGGGATCATGAGTTTCATCCCCTTGTTAACTAAATTGTATTGTTCCAGTTTTCTTTTACCAACAATCTGCCAGGTGTTAAGAACAGTCCCCGGAGGACAGGGCAGTTTGATGTGGCTGCTACACATGGGGTACAGGGCACTTTGGCAGAAAGTCAACTGTTAAGATTCCAGACAGGCGGGCCTGTTCCCTAGCACTGTAAAATAAGCGAGCTGTTCTTAGCCAATCATACTGACTCACTGTAGGACTTCTCACAGAAAGGCAAATTCAGAGAGGATTAATGAGGGTGTTGAGGAAGTAGGGGAATGAATCCCCTGACTAACCAATAATGTCTCCTTAGGATTTTCCCCCTGAACATTGTGAGAATCTTTGAGGGTTTATATTCTGATTTATTTCCAAACCAAACCTGTATCTCTCATCTTAGGTCTATGACAAAGTCATCTCATTAACTAGAATACTGACTTTCCAATCAAGTATCAGATCTTAAATTATTATCTGCAGCTGATAACGAATCCATGGACCAGCTCAGGTTGAAGTGAGCTCCTCTATACCCCCAGGAAGGAACTCAGTGACAATCACAAAGCAGGGGATCATAAAAGGGTTCTGGAGCTGATGCTCTCACTCCCCCGAAAAAGTGTCTACTTTCCTCTGTTAGATTACACCCTGGCAACTCTACCTCCTAGTCAGCTTTGTACACAGAGATGGATATTTGAAGAGTTTCCCATAAAATATACTTCAGTGTGGGAAGAAGTGCTTTAATATATAATAATTCAAGCCTTTTCACCTTTGAAACATAGTTCTGGCTACATGATTATTATCTATTGACTTCAATGTAGATCACAGATTCAAGAATTACAACATTGTAAGACGGGGGAAAAATGACTTCAAATTGTTCTAGAAAGAGTCAACCTCAGGTGGCCCTGGATGTCTTTCAAATCTTGAATGATTTATTCCCTTTTTCCTCATTTTCTCCCTTCCTCTGGATGGATGGTTTTAAAAGAATGATTTCAATGCATCTTCTTTATTGACTTATTAGCTATCACTCTTTTTCTCTTTTAAAGCAGTTGCTTTAGGGTATATAATATACATTTTTTAACATCACATTTATCTTCAAGTAATATTATACTTCATTTTCTCTTTTCCCAGACTTTGTGCCATGGTTGTCATACACTTTATTTCTACATATGCTATATAAGCTAAAGCAAATTGTAACTAATTTTGCTTTTAACAATGAAATTATCTTTTAAAAGATTTAAAAATTAAGAAATAACACCTTCCATATTTACACACATATTAGTAACCATTTTGGTGGTTTCATTCCTTTGTGTATATCCAGATTTCTCCCTGCTGTCATTTCATTATGCCTAAGGGATTTCCTTCCGTTTTCCTTGTGATGCAGGTTTGCTGGTAATGAATTTTTTCAGCTTTTGGATGTCTGAAAAAAACTTCTCTATTTCCCCTCTATTTTTGAAACATATTTTCACTGAATAGAATTCTACATTGACACATCATTTTTTTTTTCTTTAAGTACTTCAAAGCTAATTCTCCACTGTTGTCTGGATTGTATTGTTTACAGCATGAAATCTCCTGACATTCTTATTTTTGTTTCTTTGAATATAATGTGTCTTTTATTTGGTGGTGACTTTTAAGGATTTTATTTTTATTACTTGTTTCAAGCCATTTATTTATGATATGTATCAATACAGTTTTATTCATATTTCTTGTGCTTGGGTTTTATTGAGCTTTTTGAAGTTATAGGTCTATAATTTTCAAAAATATTGGAAAATTTTGGGCCATTATTCTTCAAATATTTTTTTTTGTCTTCCTCTTTTGGTGACTCAATAAGTTATATTAGCTATTTAAAGTTTTCCCTCAGCTCACTGATGCTCTGTCCATTTTCTCCCCCCACCTTTTGTCTTTGTTTTTCATATTGAGTATTTTCCTTTGTGTGATATTCAAATTCACTAATCACTTCTTCTTCATTGTCTAATCTGCTGTTAATTCTACCTAGCAAAATTTTTATGCTATTGCATTTTTTTTACTTCTAGAAATTTGGTTTGAGTTTCTTTTATATCATCAATGTCTCTATTTGTGATTCTCACTCTTTTTTCTACCTTCTTTAATAGATGGAATATAGTTATAATAACTGTTTTAATATCCTTGTATACTAATTCTAGCATCTGTGTCATTTCTGTATCTATTTCTATTGATTGATTTTTCTTCTCACTGTGTGTCCTATTTTCCTGTTTCTTTGCATGTCAGGGAATTTTGGATTGGATGACAGATGTGAATTTTACCTTGTTAAGTGCTGGATATATTTATATTGCTATAAATACTCTTGAGGTTTGTTCTGGACCTCAGCTAAGTTACTTGTAAACAGCTTGAGTCTGTCAAAGCTTGCTTTTGAATTTTTCTAGGTGGGACCAGAGC